>NC_047660.1:48049220-48339220 GCF_011762505.2 Arvicanthis niloticus | reverse complement strand
CTAACGGGAAGGAATCACACCTACTGCAGTAACTCTGCTGTGCCTGAGTGTTTATGTCCTCAAATGTGTATGTTGCAGCTCAGTGCCCACTTGGATGATATAACATGGTGAGTCAGTCACAGGTGTGAAACCCTCACAATGGGGTTAGCATAATTATAACACAGGATGGATAAGTTTTCTTTCAATCCTTCTCCCATGTGAAGACCCAGAAGATATCATCTATAAGCCTGAAGAGAAATTTCTCAACTGTCACTGACCCTGCAAGCAATATAACCTTGGACTTCCCAGTCTTCAGAGCGCTAAGACATAAATTTGAGTTGTTAGACACCAGAATCAGTATATTTTTATAGCAATCTAAATGGTCAATGAAGGGTTTCCCATACCTGTACTGATTCTTCCTAGGACTCTGAGCATTGGCTTCCGATATCTCAAATATTCCACTCATTGAGTATTTTTAAAATGTCAAGACTGCAGCCTTTTCAGCCCTATTCCTTGGGTTACATACCATATAAACAATGCTACTCATTTCATTTAGTTCTCTTCACTCACAGCCAAGAAGAAATGGGCTTTAGAATTTCAAAACCCCAAGACTAAACCCCTTCATAAGGTCATTTCCTGTCCAACTTTAGTGTTCCATTCATAAAATGGAGACAGACCTTCTAGCAGGTTGTGGCAGAAGAAATGAAGTAACAACCTAGGGCGGGGCCTAAGGAGTCTTGAAAACACCCCTTAGATATTCCCAGGATGGCCAGTCTCTTTATCACAAATTTTATCTTTCAAATTCAACATCAGATAAAACTTCTCTCTCTTTATTTTACTTGGAACTGGCCAGTCTCTTTATCACAAATTTTATCTTTCAAATTCAACATCAGATAAAACTTCTCTCTCTTTATTTTACTTGGAACAGATCACATCCCGTGTCACATGACTAGAGCGGAGTACTTAAGAACAGAACTTACCTCAGTCTTTGCTTACCTCAGGAGGGGTGAGCAAAGCTCCTATGTAGGGGACTTAAAGTGCCTCTTTGATGTCCACAAAGCCTTTCTTCTGCCTCCTCTCCTTCTAATTAAATCCACTTTTCTTCAAGCCCTGGCATTTGAGATGAGTCAGAAATACTGCTTCTTGTTCCATGGCATCATTTTCTGTTTTAATTACTAGTATTGTAACAATATTTTCCCTGCTGATTTTCTTTGCAAATACATGTTATTTCAGTTACATTATAGTTTGAATAGGCTTTTTGAATGGGAGCCAGAGAACCTAACCATCATTTTCAATATGGTTACTATGGAAAAATGTAACCCTCCATTCCACACAGCCTTCTAAAGCATGAATGTAGAGAACAAAGACTACTTGTAAGTTGAAGGTGGTCTCTTGGTTTTATTTCTTGAAAAGAAGTTCATATTAGTTTTAATGTTTTTATGCTGTTGTATGAGATGGGCAAAGAGGGACCCAGAGGAATTAGGCTTGCAGAACAGGGCATACAGCAGATCAGGGCTCAGGTGTCCTATCAACTTATTTGTTACTATTCTTTCCTTGACCAATGGCTTTGTGAATGAGTGCCCAGTGGAAAGGACCATGCACTTAAAATACAAGTGCCAGCCTCGTTCCAACATAAAATGGCAACTCTGCCTGGCTCCTAAGACTGTCCCTTAGTCCCTCTCCCCCTTTCAACCACTCCCTTTGCATCTCTGTTCTGGAGTAGCATGCTTACAAGCAACTTCATAAAGAGACCATAGAGCCTGCAAGGTTGTGGATGAGGAAAATGGATGATTAATACATCTCCCATCAGGCCACTTCACTGGATGCTTTAGTGCAAAGCTAAGTCATTTTTCTGTTTCCAATAGATATTTGCCAAAGGCCTGCCACATGATTGTGCTAGGCGCTGTATGACACAGCAGCGAGTGAGCACAAAGAGCTGTCTGCTTTCGGGTGCTGGAGAAAACGTTTATGCAAATCAGCCCCCAAATTGTAATAAATGTTATCACAGGAACAGATTGCACCCAAGGGAACTTGTTGACTGATGTGGTTTGGACTAGGGCACAGTCGGAATCTCTCCTCCTGATGTCAGGGTTTTCACGGAAATCTAGTGCTCTGTGCCTGCCCCACAGTATAATAGGTCTTGTGTTCTGTAAATGAGATATAAACATGACCTTCAACATGATCGTGATTGAAAAGGAGGGTGCAGATATATCAGCCAGGACTTTCTGGATAGCAAGCCATCTTCCAGTTTATTTCTGGTGTTTCATAAATTCCTTTTGGCTGGATGTGGTCTTTCCTTGGAAGTGACTTTTCTGGGACTGGATGCTATAGGCTGACTTTACTCAGAAGTCAGGTCTTGGCAAACTGGCTGATTTAGGGGGGGGCTCAGTTAAAGGATTTTCTTCTAAGTCATTTCATCGTTTTGTTGTCCAGAAGGTTAGAATCTTTGTAAGGCTGTCTCTGGGTTTTAAACAAAACACTGAAAACTACAAAGAGGTAGTGTGTGTGTGTGTGTGTGTGTGTGTGTGTGTGTGTGTGTGTATCTATATGGGCAGTTGGATGTGTACACATGCGTACATATTTGTGAAGGCTGGAATCTTTTTTTATTCCTTTATACCTTATTCACTGAGGAAAGTTTCTCAACTGAATCCAAATTGTGCAATATGGGGTTAGTTTAGCTAGCCAGCCTGCTCCACAGACCTTGTCTTTTCATTCTGAGTGCTGGAATTATAAATAGTCTACCACACCCACCCAGCCTTTACAGAGGTTCTGGAGATCCTAACACTTATGTTAAAAGTACTTTATTCGCAAGGCCATCGTCCTAACACAGCACTGTTCAAATTGTTGCTTGTAGAGCATTTCTAGTCACACACTTTTCAAAGTGAGTCCTGGGGTCAAGCCTGGAGCTAGTAGTTGAGCTAACAAAAAGATTCAAATAAGGAATCTATGAGCTATTGTGTACCATGATACTGTGCGCTCCCGCGGGCATTGCTACAGTATGAGAAATGCTTTTAAGGAGAGCCTCTTGATACCTAAGTGGGGAGAAGAGCTAACATGGGGTAAATAGAAATGGCTTCTTATCAGAGACTATTCTCTAACTGATGCCAATGTCTGCTAAAACAAAGATGGGAACTGGGACTCTGGGCATGCTAGTGATGGGTCTCAATGGTGTAAGACAGTGGGGTTTACAACAGACTGGATGGGAAACTCAATTCTCACCCTGTGTTTTCCAACTGTTTCCCAGAGAATGACTCCATGTTCTCCTGTTTTAATATGAACTGTACATTTTGAAGCACTTAACTATTCTATGATTCTCATTTTCCCCCAGAATTTCTAATACAATGCTATAAAATGGCAGTTTATTCCACTGTCTGCCCTAATCAGGGCACATAAATGTATTTTCTCTCTCTGATTACTACCTTCACAGATGTTTGGTAAATTCCCTTTACAGTTCCTTACATAACAGATTGAGAAAATCTGAGAACAACATTCTGTTTATCTTTGTTGTAAAGACTTGGTCCACTGAGGAATTCAAGATCATGCAACTTGTTGAGATCCACTCACACATTTCCACTGCCAACTCATGACATATCTCTTAGTTTTATCATAATATTTGAGTAGAGAGTAAACTTCTGGAGGACAGAGACTGCTTTAATGTGTTTACTTTGGAATATATGGAGATTAGAAGAGTGTCTAGCATGTGGTAGGCAATATAGAGATGTAAGATGCAATAAAGAATATGCCTCACAACATCTTTTGGTTTATTTCTATTTTGTTCTATATGTGTGTATAAGCATGTACCATAGTAGGTGTACAGAGATCAGAAATGACTTATGGGAGTCAAATATCTCCCATGTGTGTCCAGGGATGGAACTCTGGCCATCAGGCTTAATACCAGTCACCATTAGTCACTGGCCATCTTTGACTCACAGCATTTATGGATAGAAAACAGAAAGACTATGAAAAAGGCATTTAGAATAAGATGCAAACTTAACTCATGATAAAACTATTAGTTTGATAGAACAGACAGATATTTCTTTAATTTGATAAAAAAAAAATAGCTACCTCTAGCTCTAAGCTAAGATTATGTGTAATAGTGTAAGATAGCAAAACATTCGCATTAAAGTCAGTAACAAGATAAGAATGTCTACTAGTGGAGATATTCCATAAGGTAATTAAATAAGAGATGGAAATAAGCACTATAAATATTGGAGGTAAAGGTGGTGATGTTACTAGTAATTACAGGTTGCATGAATTTAATACCAGGACAAGCCAAGAGAACCAACCTCAAACTGTTACAGATTCTAAGAAAATTTAGTAAGAAGCCTCACAGAAAACAATATGCAGGAAATGGAAGTCTTCATACACAAATAATCAGGCAGAGACTTAAAAATATAGCAGGAAAACACTTTTCTAATGGCAACCAAAATAATAACATATGAATTTAAAAGAACTGCAAAGATATGCTTGGAAGAGTCTGTATAGATAGATGATGAGAAAGATTAGCTCATTAGAGTTGAAGGTCCAGCAACGAAAATGCCTGTCAGTAACAATACAGAATACACAGGGGGTTTCTATTCTAACCTGACATTTGAATCCCTGACACAAATGTCAAAGTTGAGGACCCTACCCGATGTCCTGATGTCCCATGCTTCCCTTCTTTCTGACTACAGGTTCATTTAAAATAAATAAATTAAAATAAACTCTTCAGGAAATTTTAGAGAAACTATGCAGTTATTCAGAAAACAATAAATTCTAATTTCTGAATCATCTTCTAATCTAAAATAAATTGCAGAAGAACCACAAATGTGCCAGAATGATATCCAAATAATTCGTAGGAATTTCCAATTGTTATTATTAATCACACCAGAGTAAGAAAGGTGTTCTATAGTTTAATACAAAACTCAGTAACTCAGCAAAGAGGAAGGGGAGGAGGAATAGGAGGAAAATGAGGAAAGTCAAAAGAAAATAAAAGATTGAAATTAGGACTTTATAAAAATATCTTCATGGAAAATATATAATAAATAAATTAAGAAGTAAATGACACAAGACAGAAGGTTTGCAACATATCCTATATATTATATCTGCCCAAATACTAATAAGGCAACAGGTCTAGTAGTCCAAATAAAATATGAGAGAAAGACATGGAAAATAACAGGAAATAAAAATAAACTCTAAATAGTAAACTATATTGATTCTTATATGTAAGAAACTAAGTTACATTATAATAAGATGCTTATTTTGACTAAATTACAAAAGTTGATACAACTTGTTAGGCAGGTGTATTGGTTTTGTTGCTACTGTAACTAAACGCTTGAGAAAACCAAGTTGAGAAGGAGGAAGGCTTTATTTCACTCGGGTTTCAGAGGCTTCAGTCTGTTTGGGCTCTGCTGATTCAGGAGCCACATTGAAGGAGAACGTCACAGATACAAGAACATGTGGCAGAGACTAATCAGTCATTGCAGACAGGATGGAGAGAGACTGAGAGAGGAGCCCAGGACAAGATGCAGTACCCGAGAACATGCCCCAAGTGACCTAACCCACTTCTCAAGCTGGGCTTCAATGTCCTATACTTTCCAGAACTTCCCAAAGTACTGCCACCAATAGAACAAAGCTGCAACCGTGAACTAATGAGAGTCATCTTGTATTCAAATCACAATGGCAAGTTTTGAGTGACAGGAATTCCTAACATATTGTTAGTGGGACTATAAATCAGATATTGTCTATCCACAGTAAATGCACATATCCTTTGGCTCATTAATTCCAGTTCTAGAATATGTTCTGCAGCTGCATTTGTGCTGATGCAGAACATTATTTGCATCCAGCTATTAAACATATCATTGCATATACTAAAGAGATATCCATCAATGGGTGCTGGTAAATAATGGATATCATGCTACAGTGAAATGATGAGTCTTCATTCAGAAAAGTATAGAACATTCTAGGTATGGATTGAGGAATATCTCTGTAACATATGGAATATGCAATATAGAATATGCAGTATGGAATATGCAAGCACTTATGTGAGAAAAAGACTTGTTTTCTAAATATACAGATCACCTATAGAAGAATACACACCAATAGATAATAGGAGATGCTTTAGGGTGGGGTTGGCCTGGCTAGGGTATATCTTACACTTTTTGAAATTAAAAAATGGATCTAAAATTACACAAACACACAAATGTATATGTGCATGCTTATTCATGACCACGATATAAAATAGCTACTTATTTTTTGATAATAAGTATATTTGACCTTAAAAGCCAGTTGGAGGTATTCTTCATGAAAAAAAAAAAGGCAATGAAAGCAGAAAGATACAGGTGGATGCTAAAATGCAAAGTTATCAGGATAAGAATTAAGCACTTGGGTTGGAGATAAAACAGCACAGAATGACCTCAAATGAAACAGAAATAACAGCTCAAGATGAAGGACAGGATGTTCTTGTCTGAAAACAAGACGCAGGTGAGCTGCACCTTCTACTTTAGTGACTCTAAGGCATATAATAGACAAGATATACAGTAATGCTTCCTTGGGTGGCATTGTCCCACTGACTGCAGACCATCTATATCATGTCTGCCCTGTCCTTTAAATGTCAGTGGCCAAGTAACAGTTGTCAGTTATGACAGCTCGGCTCACCAATTAAAAGATCCTGGTAAAAAGCAATGTGTTCTTTCATAGCAAACAGGCACAGAGCACACATACAGCATGTATGTGGTTTTCTTACTTGCGTAAGGCTCCTTCTGTTGGTTCAAAAGTGCTGCTTGATAGAGCTGGCTATGAAGAGACACTGGATAGCCTTTGTATTCAATCAATTTCTACCAGATACAGGCTCAAGGGCAGAGCAACTGGGAGCAAGGCATGGACAAAAGGGACCACAGGCATCAGGGTGAGATTGGATCTTGCCAAGAAGTGGGAAGAATATAGCAGGGAAAGTTTGGGAGCCTGTGTCATTGGTGGGCACATTTCGAGTGTAGCCTAGTGCTGTATACACTAGACAGCTGACCCACCTAACTACTGGGGTATGATTGCTGAACACACAGAAGGGGCTTTTAGGGGAGGCTAAGCTTGGTAAGAGGGATTTCTGGTTAGAAGGCCGCCTGATTAGAAAGGTTGTCACCAGAAGTCAATTTAAGCAAGAATGAATTGTTATCCCCAAATTGAGCAGCTATTTTGTTGACTAAGAGGGTCTTTCTCTCTCTACAGGATGATATTTACCCCTTCGTTTTTCTACTGGAGAAAAATTCTGAACATCTTGGTATTATCCTGGGCTCCTGCATGGACAATCAGATATCTTAACCTACAAAATTATGATCAAGCAGTCAGTTTCATAGCCGAAAAGCCATCAGTCACTCTGCTGGGCAACTTGCTTCTTGGGGTCAGTCAGTCTGGTTGCTGGGTGTAGTTGACTGGTAAGCTATGCCTTCATTCTGTCAAGGGTCCCAACACTGATCTCTCTAATTTATCTGTGATTTTGAGGGTCTTCTCTTGATCCTCCTTCAACTTCCTGGAGTGGAATTGACTCATGACCCTTGGATATTGAGTGCACTCATGTGTTAGTCATCTCTGTTGTAGTCAGGGTATAATAAAGTGGCATCTCTCAGAGTATCACTTGGTCAGTAGAAACAGTTATTTGTTTGACATGCCCAGGGATTGAACCTCAGCTCTCTCACTGCCTTCCTGCCTCCACTCTTCTCCTGACTATGCAAATATATATATATATATATATATATATATTTTTTTTTTTTTTTCTACTCAGGTAAGGATGGAAGAGTTTCACAGGTACCTTGACTAATCAACACTCAGTAATAGTCAAGTGCTTACTCAGTTTTTACTATGGGCAAAGCTTCACTCCGACATGCAGATTGGGATTTTGTCTAGTTTGGGCTGCCATAATAAAACTCCGTAGACTGAGAAGCTTTATAACATAAATTTATTTTCTCAGCATTATGTATTTTAGCAGTCCAGAGGTCAGAGTGACAATATGGCTGGGCTTGGTTAAGGGTCCCTTTCCTTGTTTATAGATACAACTGGTGTTCCTACTACTATCTCAGTTTTTACTAGCAATGTAAAGGAACTATAGAAAGGTTGAGAAATATGGTTGTGTTTGCATATCTGGGCAGCTGCAGTACTCAAGTTCGAGGCTCAGTGGTGCCTAAAATCCCATGTTATGCTCTTCATATCTACTCTCATTCACTGCCCCCTTGCCCTCAGTTGTAGTATGGAGTGCAATGTACCTCAGTGGCCCATGTGTCAAGGCTTGTCCTCCGGTGAAGCACTATTGGGAGTTGGTAAATACGTGAAGGGGTCTGTGGTCATTGAAGTTGTGTCCTTGAATTAGATAATGGGACACATTCTTCTGTTCCCCTTTCTCTCTTTGGTTCTAAACCATGAGGTGAGTGGGCCTCCTGTAAACATTGCCACCTTGATTTACTAACTTTCTAGGCCAAAACAATGGGGTCTGGACTGAAGGCTCTAGAAGGCAGAGCCAAAATAACTGTTTTCCTTGAAAGTCAATTACCTCAGGGATTTGTTACAGAATTAGAAGGCTGACAGACCGTCATCACTCATCGGAAGGAAGAAAAGACTACTGCTTACTCCAGGAAGCTAATAACTTGGGATTCCATGGGCTTTTCCCAGCAGCCACCACTGTCTTACACAGGTGAGAAGTGGGGGATGGGTGGTGGCTGCAGAGCTGTTCAGTCACCTATTACTAGCCCTGGCTAAAAGCAGAGTCTGGCTCTAAGTCCTGGAAGCTGGCATTTTAATGCTTTATGGGGGTCTTGGTTATTAATTCTGGAGTTTTCTGGACATTCTCATCCACTGTCCTGTTATGTCTGTGTGGGAGAGAGAAGGAGAGAGAAAGAGAGAGCAGTTGCTGGAAGTTAAGCCCTGAGAACTGCCTCTATTTACTGAGGTAATGGAGACAGGAGAGCAAGTCAAGTTGACAAGATTCAGCAAATTCAATTACATGTCATTCCTCTGCTCAAAGCTCCTAAATATCCCATTACCTGCACTGTGAAGTCTGAACTGGTAATCTGGCTTCACCCTATTTTCCCAAAGTGCTTCCGGCTTTAGCCCAGAGTGTAGCTTTCAGACCAGCCTAGAAGCTCTCGATACACAGCTATCCCCAAATCACTGTTCCCTGTCTCTACCTAGGGCTGCGCACACACAAGATCATAGGTTTAAGATGCTTCCCAGGCCACGCCTTGCTACACCAAAGGCACTAATCACCATCCTAGGTGGGCTATGAGTCAGTTTACAGAGCATTTTAAATTACTCTTTCTATCACCCCTATGTTAGAATTGGTTCCTAATTTGCAACCGAGGATGCTAAAGGCACTGGTTAATAAGTGTGTGGGCTGTTAGTAGGTGCAGAGCCTCTGACTCCAGACCCTGTGTGTCTTCTTTGGGCCTCTGGAGAAAGAAAATGAAGAAAATGAGAAGGAATAGGAAGCAGGGAACAGGGGAGGGAGGATTATGGTAATCTCTGATTTTTTTTGGTGGGCTTGTAGAGCTTGAATTGGATTGGCAGAGCATGGGAGAGATGAGGTAACCAGTCTTCAAATGCGCTTTATGAATGTAGGCACCATGGCTCTTTGGGTCACTGGGTCATGCGGTGGTATGGGGGATCCAGAAAGCAGTGAATGGAATCTCTTAGGCTCAAGATCCAAGGAAGGTAAATGCTTGAAGGTAAATGCCAATCATTATTATTAAACAGTTGGCAGCCATCTATATCACTAGTTTGGGCTTTCCCAGGCCCAGCAAGAACTATACTAGTAATAGAAAATATACACTGTGCTAACCAGTTTCTGCAAGCTACCTCACCCTTCCAACAACCAACAAGGTTGTTGTTAACAGTACTTTACCCAGGGAGACAGCTCCATTAATCTTCCTTGCCATCCATTCTTTAATGACCTAGCTAAAAAGCACAGCTGTTTGTGCAGATGTGTTCATAGTCTGTCTCTGGCATTGTAAATGGAAGGATAGAATCAGTGGACTAGTTATGGTAAGTGCTGCAGAAAAGTACCTCTATTTAGTTTTGGAATGCACCCCTTAGGCCTGGCTTTTTGAAATAGTGACAGATGACAAGGGGGACATTCCAGATCCGAACCATTCTGAAGACATAATACAAATCTCTGGACTTTGTGATGCTCTGACCTCCGAAAAGACTGGAGGAGGCGCGGCAGTCACTGATTCTCCTTCCGTAGCCTCCTGTACTGAAGATAGTCCAAAACACTTCTCAGCATCAGTGCCCACCCTTTGCCCCTTCTCTCCTTTCTTTACTCTGTTTTGGGGTGGGTGGGTATATTACCCCCCTTTTCATGTGTATTAAAAGTCATACTGAACAAGTTTTAGGTTGCACTTGAAGCTTCCTTTTTTCGTTTTTAAGTCTTTATCCACAGGTTTGAATATGCTGTTTTTATCCTTGCGTGTCCCAATATTATTAGTGCTTACAGCCTCTGCACTGGGCATTAGTAACATGTGCTAAGCCTTCAGAGGTTTGGCCTTCATAAGTGTGCTCTGTAGGACTTGGGGTTGTGTGAGAACTGCCTCCTAGCAGCTTGCAAAAGCTGACTGCTACAGTTTCAGAAATCCATTGAGTAGGTTATTTGTTAAAGAGGGCTGTTACTAAAAATATAATGATATAAATTTGCCATTAGATACAATGCATTAAAAACAAAGGTAATAAACACAATAGAGTCATTAAATATTTACCAGAGCACCACTGGAAATACTATTACCCTTGTTTTTATAGATGAAGAACCTGGGGTTTTCAATAAAGCACTTGCCAAACAGCTGAAAACTGACAAGTTGAGAGGCAGACCAGAGTCAGTTATCTCAAAGATGCTCCTGTGTAGTAGCTGCTCTCTCCCCTTGTTGCTGCATATTATATCCTGTTTCCGTACAGTTCATGGGGGTGTGGACTGACTTAGGTGTTTTAGGTCTTCAGTATGGTTTGAATCTGGTATGTTCCCCACAGGCTGGTGCGTGGAGTACTCCGCCCTAGTTGGTGACGCTATTTTGAAGGCTATGGAGCCTTGAGGAAGTGGGGTCTGTCAGGTGAAAGTATGTATTAGGGGAAGGATTCTGAGATCCTATTCACCCCTGATTCTGGCTTTTCCATGGTATGAAGAGTCTCTCCCGTGTGGCCACCATGATTGTATCATATCTTCTCACTAGGATGGATTGAAATGTCTCTGAAACAGGGAGTCAAAACAAACTGGCTCCTGTCAACACTTTGATGAGGAAAATGCAAAAGTAACTGCAACAGTCTCATTCTGGCCAGTGGGGAAAGCCACGCACCATCAGCAGCAGAGGAATTGTGGTTTAGCAGGTTACACCGCTTGTGATATGAAAATATGGCTAGAGGTCAGAGTTCACCAGGAGGAAGCACAATGGAAGCATTTATTCCTAGTTGTAAGTGTCTATTCATTTCTCTTGGCATCTCTGCCTCCTAGCGGACAAAAACACCCCAGAGAAGTTTGGGGTTACAAAGCATCATTCTCACAAAGGATACTCAGCCCTGAGGAAAAAGAGCAAACTCCAACTCTCCCAACTCTCCGGTAAAGAACAACAGTAAGTGATTCTGTCTCCAGGGGCTGTGGAAATGCAGAGAAGGAGGAGAGGAGATGCTTGGTGTGTCTTCACTGAAAAGCTCCAGATCCATAAATATATCCACGGGGATGCAGGACAAAGCATAACGTATAAAAGATTGAATAGAAGACATATTATGCTATTGCATAGCAATTCTGTCTGCAGGAATTTATAGCTTCGATATATTCCCCATTAAAAGTGGTTCAGCTAGCTGGGAGAGAAGCTCAATTCATCTTGCATCTGTTGCAAGCCATCAATATTATGGTTTGCCCATTTAAACTGGAAATGGGACCAAATATTGGGGCTATTTACAATAAAAATATGAAAATCTTTGTATTGGTGTTCATCTCCTAAGTTCTCTGGTTTAATCAGGTGTCTGTTTACATAGGCTCAGAGAAAATTTCTCACCTGTGAAATTGCTAGGATATGGAGAAGCTGGAATGAGGAGAAATAGAGGGTTTCAGGTTTCTGCTCTCAAAGAGGTGGGCACATGCCCCTTCCATAGTGAACAGTGGCTCTGTGAAAGGTCCCTAGTCACTACAGCCAAGACAAGCAGGGTATTTGTATCTGCAAGGGCTTGTGTGCTTAGGATAATGGAAAACAGGCAAACTAAGCGTCAGAGAAAGGCATGCATATAAACAAACAGCTGTCTCCAAGTGTGGTCAGCTGGTCCTGGCAGTCTCCAAACACTGGGTTTGTGTTCCTAGGGAAAACACAAGTTCTGGGGAGCTCTACCTGCAGCAGTGTTGGTTACAGTAGGTAATCATATTGCCAGAATTCCCGTGTACTCTATTTATTGATGCTCAATGGATTTACCACTGTTGCCTCAAAGCAAAATTTTTTAAAAAATTAAAATAGAAGATTGGTAATCATTATACAGGGTGCCTTGTGTCTTTCGTGCCTTAGCCATGTTTCCCAGCACAACTTTCTCCATCTGCACTCTCTCTGGCTCTTTGAGAACCGTCCCCTTGATTGATCTTACTCGGCCATGCTCTCAGCTCTCGGGTCCTGGCTCTGAGCACTTGAGTTGCAGAGCGTGCCCAGCCCTTCTGCATGCTTAGGAGCTTAAGTTCTCTATGATCCACAGCAGCCATTTTAGCCCTTCATCGGAGTAGAGGTGAAAACGCACACTAAGATTTTCATGCATTTGTACCTTGGTTTGATTCGGCCAATACTGCTTCCTTTTTCCACCTGGGTTCATCCCTGTTTGCAATAGCCCTCTCTGTTCATATCAGTGGAATTTTCTTCACAAGCCTTCGTCTCTTTATTCCAAAGATTCCCTTTGAAACACAACCCTCCACCTCTGTTGTCACCACAACTGGGCAGACCTCAATGCCAACAGCCTCCTGTCAGACTTCTTCAGGCAGAGGGCCCTCTGTGGCTCAGGGCTCCTCACTGTAGCCTGCAGTTCTTACAGCCCCGAGCTGCCAGTGTGGGGAAAGGTCATTCAGTTCAGCATTTGTGCTACTTGTATCCTCCTCCTTGAGATACTCAGAGTGTCAGTCTGCCCTTTCTGCATGCACCAAGGGCTTTCAGGGCTATTTTTAAAAGCCTACCGCACTTACTATCTGTGCCACTTACTATCGTTCGGGTGGTTAGTCATCAGTGTCTGAAAGCGTCACTTCCTGACAGAGTGGTGTACAGAGAAGGGCTGCGGTCCAGTGGAAAAGCAGGACAGCAAGCCAGCCTGGGCAGGACTGACTTGGGCCATTATGATCAGAGCTCTGGACAAAGGGAAAAAGCAAAATAAGCACATATGTCCTGTTGCCAGGTGTTGTGTATGCAGGGTGTGTATGCCCAGGAATTGGGTTTTATCACTGGTTTTGAAGCTTAAGGTTTAAGACAGTTCCCTTGGCCTCTCTGTACCATTCTCCACACTTACAGAGAATAGTGACAACGTGGGAAGCCAACATGGACTGCTGGCTCCTGTGTTTCTCCAGAAGGGAACAGGATTTAAAATGTGCCTGCATTTCTTATTATTTCTTCTCCTTTTAGTTCAGTTTTCTCCGATGAAAAGACAAACTTTCTCTTTCCCCTGGACTCAAGCAGCAGGCCACCTTTCCCTTTCCCCAGGGTCTGCTAGCTTTTGCAGGACTGGAAAGTCCTCTTTCAGAAGACAGTGCTGTGAGATCCCCCTTTCCAGTGTAGAGGACCAAGAAGAGAGCTCATCTCCATCACAAGTCTAAGCCCAAATGCAGTGAGATTCTGGCCTGCTGTGGCTTTTTGCCTCAATTGGCCAAAGCCAAGAATATGAGGAGAGTCAATATCCCTTTAAACTCAATGCATATTAACCTGGCAGGATAGCTTCGTGGGTTAAAGTAAACAGTCCTAAACAATTTCATTAAATGCTGGCCATTATTTAACACAAGGACGCACTGATTGTAGATTCCGCTTCCTGAAAGAAATCTGGAGTACTCCTGTTCTAAGTGTAAATAGCTACCGTTCTTTATTTTCTAGGGCTGGTTCCATTGCAGGGGATGTAATTTATTATTTTATGCATAATAAATAGGTAGCCTTTATTAAGTGATTATATGTGCTAGGCATTTTCCAGAAGACAATGCTGAAGCACAGAAAGGGCATGCCACTACCTTCCCACTGCCAGTGTGCAGAGAAGCAGAGTTTTAATCAAGTCTGGATGGGTGGGCTCCAGGGGTGGGTCTTTTAATTATTATGTTGTACTACATACCATGAATTAAAGACCTTAGTTTGGAAAGAGCTTCTTGAAGCTGGCTAGAATCTCCAAAGTTGTGTGTGTGTGTGTGTGTGTGTGTGAGAGAGAGAGAGAGAGAGAGAGAGAGAGAGAGAGAGAGAGACAGAGACAGAGACAGAGAAACAGAGAAACAGAGAGAGACAGAGAGACAAAGACACAGAGGCAGAGAGACAGTCAGACAGACAGACAGACAGACAGACAGACAGACACACACACACACACAGAGAGAGAGAGAGAGAGAGAGAGAGAAAGAGAGAACACCAGAATTCATCTCTCAGAGACTCCAAAGCACCAGCCAGCCCCGCCCCTCTCAGCCTGTAGTTGCCTTAGTAAATAGTAAGATCACTTGATGTGGTCCTCCTTTTTTCTTGGCTGGCCAAGAACTACCTACATCTTTTGACTCAGAGAACTAGAGAATGGAAAGTGGGATGGATTTTCATTTTTTCAAATCAACCTCTCCCACCCTCTGACCATCCTCCTATCCCCCTCCCATGCAGATGGAAATGAACTAGAAACTTAGTTTTCAGAAACCATACATGGCATATTTTCTCCTCATAAACTGGTTATCAGCAGTTCCAGCCAGTTAGAGATTAAGTATTTACTGGATTTCTCTTCAGCAAGTTCCCTCAAGAAAACCAGTACTGTAGTTCAATCCCCAAACTTGGCCCCTCTGGGGGTAGCCAAGCAACTGAGGGAGGGGAAATGCAGAAAATGAAGATTAATCAGCTCACACACTCCAGCAGTGGAGGGAGGGCTAATACAGGAAAGAAAGTGGATGCATTAGCTCCTCTGACAGCTTGTAGGGGTCTTTAAGGTTGGTGTCCACTTTAATAAATTGTTACTTGTGAAGCACACACATGTCCATATATCTAGGTTCACAGGCATCTGTACACTGAGATGTTAACATGAGCATGTCTATAAAACCACAGGTCATGGTCATATGGGACCAGAAGTTGCAGCCACACCTATATGTACATATACTGGGTATGGTGGTTTAATTATGCATGGCACAGAGAGTGGCATTAGTAGAAGGTGTGGCCTTGTTGGAAGAAGTATGTTGAGGGAGGGGTCGTCTTTGAGACCCTCTTCCTAGCCATAAGGGAGCCAGTCTTCTCCTGTTTGCCTTCAGAGCAAGATGCAGAACTCTCAACTCCTTCTCCAGCACCATGTCTGCCTGCATGCTGCCTTCCTGCCTGCCTTGATAACAGTGAGCTGAATTTATGAAACTATAATCTAATCCCAATTAAGTGTTGTCCCTTATAAGAGTTGCCTTGGTCATGGGGTCTCTTCACAGTACTAAAACCCTAACTAAGGCAGAGGTTACCAGGAGTGAAATATTGGGAAGAATGTCGATTTTGGGACTTTATAAAGCAAAATGCTTAAAGTCAAATGCTTTAAGTGGGGCTTAATGGGCCATATTAGTAGAAGCATGAAAGACAGTGATCTTGAGTATGTTTTTAACTGTGGGGACCTAGCACAAGAAGTTTCAGAGAAGACTTTTAGTATGTGGTCTAGAGTCTGTTTTTGTGATATTTTGGTGTGGAATGTGGCTGTTTTTTTGCCATTGTCCAATCTGCATGAGGCTAAGGTGAAGAGATTTAGATTAATTGCATTGACAAAGGAGGTCTCAAAACAGCCTGGTATAAATTCTATTGTGGGGTTACTAAAGTTAACTCTTATAAAGAATATTCTAATGAGAAGTAGCAAGCATAGAAATGAAAGATACAAAATGTATGGGTTCAAAGAGTAAAGGGGCACCAGGAAGTAGAATGAAGCTAAATCCTGTGTTTAAGGATATTAAATGGAATTAAGGGCATAGAGACCTTGGGGTGAGATCCCACCCAGCTAAACTAATGCTTTTGCAGCTGAAGAAGGAATAGTTTTATCTAAGAATTATTATGACCTGGTTAATGTTTTCATTTGGACTATTAGTCTGGAATGAAGTACGATTGAGAAATAAAGGGCATACCTGTGGTCCAGATCTTGAAGTTAGAAGACACGGGTTTTTGATCCATATCTTGTGGAGTCATAGATATGAGAAGCTTAGGCCCAGGAATGGTGGTACACACCTTTAATCCCAGAAGACAGAGGCAAGCATATCTGTGTGTTCAAGGCCAGCCTTGGACAGAGCAAGTTTCAAGTAGAGAATTACTTAGGTCCAGGCATAGTGGTTTATGATTTTAATCTCAGAACTCAGGGGACAAAGGCATGCAGATCTCTGAATTCAAGGTTAATCTACAAAGCAAGTTCCAGGACAGTCAAGCTTAGGCACTGAAGGAGTTAGAAAACAGAAAGCTGGTGATAATATAATAAAACAAGAGGGAATGTTCCAGGGCTGGTGAGATGGCTCAGTGGTTAAGAGCACTGACTGCTCTTCTGGAGGTCATGAGTTCAAATCCCAGCAACCATATGGTGGCTCACAACCATCTGTAATGAGATCTGATACCCTCTTATGGGATGTCTGAAGACACCGACAGTGTACTTACATATAATAAAATAAATAATAATAATAAAATAAAAATAAATTTAAAAAAAAGAGGGCATGTTCGTAGCAAGCAGCAGAACTTAGCAGCATGATCCATGTGGCTCTGGCTTTGTATTCGAGAGAAGGAGACTATTGGGACAGTTGATGCTGGTTAGCTGGAGCTAAGAAATTAGTGGTGATTAAGAAGAGGCCAGCATCACTGAGGTGAAATCTTCTGGGAAGTGTTTTCTGAGAGCACAAGGAAGCTCTGTTCCAGAGATAGCCAAGTTGAACCTTATGCTGCAGCTATGCTGGGTACTGTGTAAGAGTTACCCAAGTGGTACTAGTTTTGAAGGTATGAAGCAGACAATGGGAGCAGCTGAAGCTTGACACTGTGAGAGGCCATAGAAGGCCATTGGTTAAGGAAGATGCAAACTCAATGGTAGTTGTTGAAGGCCCAGGACTGAAAGGGTCATACAAAGAAGTTGTGGCTTTGCACCATGAAGAGAACCTGTGAGAGGCTAGTGGTAAAGCCTAATTGCAGCAGAAGACTCCAGTGTATTAGAGATGTATGTACCATGAGATGACCACCAAGAACAGCAGCTTCAGTGGAGTGGAGTCAACCAAAGCATAGACTGCTACAAAGAGTAGAGCTAGGAAAGTGACCCAAGCCCTTTTGAGAAGCCAAGAAGATCTTGTGTGAATCTCAGACACTGGAACAAGAAGCTGTGAAGTTGAAGTAGCTTTGGTGACCCCCAAGATGTTAGAGATGTCAGAGCCATGGGATACTGCTGAGGAAAGCTACTAAGAGGGAATGGAACCAGCCCAAGAGAAAGAAGTTTGCTGCATTGAACAAAGATGAAAGAGTTGGAGATTTGAAGAATGCCTTGGCATCAGACATGGAAATGCTAAGTTTAAAGTTTGTCCAACTGGCTTTTAGTCTTTCTTTGGTCCAATATTTCCTCACCATGACATTTTGGAATGTTAATGTATATCTTGAATGATGTTGGAGGTGTGTAATTTGTTTTTGAATTTTGATTTCTTGAAGGATTAAAGTTTAGAGATTGCATGAATCTCAGAAAAGACTTTTAACTTTGGACATTGAACATTGTTGAGACTGTTATAGACTATGGGAAATTTGAAATTATGCTAAATGTTTTCTGTGTTATGCTATGTTCTAGGTATGGTCCCCATAGACTCGAGTGTTTGAACAAGCATATGGGGGCCAGGGAGTACAATGTAGTTGTTTGAATATGCTTGGTTTAGAGAATGGAACTATTAGAAGATATGGTCCTATTGGAAGAAGTAGAAAAAGTTTGTCACTGGGGCGTGGGCTTTGAAACCTGCCTTCTAGACACATGGGAGCCAGTCTTCTCCTGTTTGCCTTCAGAACAAGATGTGGACTCTCAGCTCCTTCTCCATCACCATGCCTGCCTGGATGATGCCTTGCTTCCAGCCTTGATGATAATGAATTGAATCTCGGGAGCCTGTAAGCCAATTCCAATTAAATGTCGTCCCTTATAAGAGTTGCAATGATCATGGTGTCTCTTCACAGCAGTAAAACCCTAACTAAGACACTGGTGCATGTGGCTCTGTATGAAGTGACTGGATCTCACATGTCTTTACTGCTGTGAAATCTCTGGGCTTTGATCCTCTTGCTGCTTTGCAAGAGGTAGAGATGGGCTGTTGACTTCATGTAGAATCATGACTGAGGGGCATAAAGAAATCTCTGTTTTCCACACTGAATCTGTGTTGACCCCTGCTTCCTTGTATAGTGACAAGATTAAAAGAGAAACCTTCAAAGAGGATGATCTTATCATTTTTCTGAAGCACAAAACAACCACCCAGCCGTAGTCATTTCTGATGAACATCCATACAGGCATGTAATGCCAATCTAATACTGACTTAAAAAACTGTGGTCTTCTTCCTGCCTCTTCCCTTCTGCTGATATTTCTCATACATCAAACACTAGTCTTATTCCTTTCCTTCAGTCCATATATGAGTTACTTCCTCATGAATAACTCAGTTTAAAAAGTTCTATGCCAGTGAGCTTTGGCTGACCCCTCTAGCTCTGCTGATCTTTCTTTCTTGAATTTATTGGCCTCCATTGTTTCAAATTTCCATTGCACTGCCCAATAGAGTTTTTTGTTTTTGTTTTTTGGTGGTGGTGGTGTAGTTGTTTCTCTTACTGGCAACTAAGAAGGAATAGTTAGTGTGAGAAGGGAGAAAGAGTTTCATAGGGGAGTCTGGAGGCACCCTAGGGAGGGCACGTACCACAGAGCAGCAGAATACACAGCCTTGGTGTAGCTACTCATCAAGCATACTGAGCAGACTTGCCCAAACCTCTGATGTCCTGGAATTCCATCTGGATACAGTGAAGACACAGCGTCAGAGGCTTATCAATTTGCTCTTCCCCCCACCCCTCTTCTAATATCTCAACGCCCGTAATCAGCTTGAAGAAGTTAAAGAAGAGTCAGCGTCCCTATTCCCTGGGCTTAGGGACTAAGGTCTGTCTTTCTAGGGAAAAGTAGTAGTTTTGTTGGAACAGGGAGGATTAGCTAGGACTTATTGCATAGCCATAACCTATTGGTAGAAATCTGGATAATTAATATCAAGATGAAGTTATAATTTCTTAAATGGTACAAAATTTACTTTGATTTCAAATTTAAGGCTTTCATTGGTACGAGCTTCTTATTGATATAAAAGTGAGATGAATATTGATAATCTCATGGGCATTGTGCCTGTATAACACATTTAGGAATACAAGGCTTAGACCCAGTCCTTCTTTAACTTTTTTAACTGATTTGGGACGGTTAGCCTATGAGTTAAGGGACTATAGCAAATTCATGGCTTTGAGTTTATTGTTAGGGTATTTTCCATATTTTATTTAGAAATAGCTGAGAGGAGTTAACAGACAACAGTCCTAGTTACCTTACATGGATAGTTGGTTTTCAAAACGTCAGAAGTCCATAGAATTGACGTTACAAATATTTCTATATTAATGTTCATTTTTATTAGAGACATGTCTGCTCCTGACAGCTTCCTGTCATGGATTCTAAGAAGAAATTGAGCATACTTGGAGTTACTCCAGCTATGGTGAGATAGCCACTAGGCAAGAATTGCCTCTTTCCCTCTACAAACAAATTACTGTCCAGAAAAGGACACACTTGCAGAATAGGTGACTGATTATATCTGCCAAGACAGAGTAATCAGCCCTTAATAATTCTGCATCACTAGGTCTGTCAGATGATCCTGGGCCAGAAGGCTGAAGATCAGATGCTCCATTGTTAGCCTATGAGTTAAGGGACTATACCAAATTCATGACTTTGAGTTTATTGTTAAGGGTGTTTTCTATACTTTATTTAGAAATAGCTGAAAGGAGTTAACAGACAACAGTCCAGATTACCTTAAATGGATAGTTCATTTTCAAAAAGTCAAAAGTCCACATAATTGATGTTACAAATATTTCTATATTTATGTTCATTTTGATTAGAGACCTGTTTGCTCCTGACAGCTTCCTGCCTTGGATTCTAAAAAGAAATTGAACATCTTTGGAGTTACTCCAGCTATGGTGAGACAGCCACTAGGCAAGAATTGCCTCTTTCCATCTACAGACAAGTTACTGTCCAGAAAAGGACACACTTGCAGAATAGTCGACCGATTATATCTGCCTAGACAGAGTAATCAGCCCTTAATAATTATGCATCACTAAGGTCTGTCAGATGATTCTGGACCAAAAGACTGAAGATCTGATGCTCCAACATTTGGTAGTATACGGGCTTTCTAGGTGTTCAGCGGTCTCTATAAATTGGCTAAGTTTTAGAAGCTATGCTTAGTGCTTCCCATAACTTCAGTTAACTCAGTCATTCTGGATTTCTGACGGGGTTGAAGACCTATAGTCTCATAGACAATCCTGGCTATTTACTTTGAGAGAAAAGATCTGAGTAGATGGTTTTCAGCTGACATTCATTCTAAAGCCAAGGAAAAAGCCAGGTTCAAAACTAAGTGTTTTAGTTAGGAGAGATGACAGAGGTTCTGGTTAGTCAACAAAATGATGGACTGGGTATTAGGACTATCTTGTACCTCATTGGTACAAATAGGCATAATTATGCTCTAATTGTATTTTGAGAGAAAAGTTTTATTTTAACAGGAAGGGTGATACGTAGGAGGAGCTAAGGGGGAAGGAGTACCGAGAGGAAGAGATGGAGTAAGGAGAGGAGAAGATGAAGAAGAGGAGAAGCTAGGTGATGAGAGAGAGAAAGAGAGAGAAAGAGGGGGGCATGGAGGCAGATGTTCACGTCTCCACCAGTCAAAGATAGTTTATATATCTAGGTTGGGTATTGGATTACACTTCTGATTGAGCATTACCAAACTTATAAAGCCATTGATTAACATTTAAAAAATTGTATAAAAGCAAAAAGGAAAAAGGGGCATGGGATAGGGGTGTTCTAGGGAGGTGAAATATGGAAAGGGGATGACATCTGAAATGTAAATAAAATATAAAATTAAAAAAGAGTTTCATAGGAGGGAATCCTAGGGAAACTACTTAACCAGATGATCAAATTCAAGATTAAAGTGATAAAGTCATATGAGGAGTGAGTCTACCAAGGAATGGAAGTGACTGTTCACCATCAGGATTGCCCTCCCTCAAACTCATAACTACTTCTGATCATGAAAAAAGCAGCAGACAAATCACAATTGAATGGTGTTGCATAAATATCTGACCAGTATTCATGGACGCTGCCAAGGTTATCATAAAAGGACAGTGTAGGGAATGGTAACAACCAAGAATCACCTGAGGGAGCATGTAAGTGCAATTCCATCTATTACTTGGACTCTAAATAAGAAGGTGGGAGAGGAAAAGGAGGACGACAGGAGGAGGGGGAGGAGAAGGAGGAGGAAGTAGAGGAGGAAAAGCAGGAAGAGGAGAGGCATTCGTTATGAACTAATAGAATCTGAACCCAGTAGGAACTTGGCTAGTAGTAGTAAATCAGAGTTGGTTTGTTAATTAGGTCTAATGTACTTTAAGTCTTAATAATAGAAGAAACTGGATATGGGGATGAGAATTCTGTATTATCTTTCTAATACTTATTTAAATGTAAAAATTAAAAAACCAGTAAGTCCTATGAAAAAGGAAAAAAACACTGAATATAAAAATTTGTAGGTAGAAGAGAGAGACAGAGAGATAGAGACAGTCGGAGATATAGATATATATATATATATAGAGAGACAGAGACAGAGATTGTCATCTCCCTATTGTGTGCTGGGTCATTCTACTGATTCCTCAAACATTCTTGAAGATTTGTTTTCTTTTTATAGATAGACCCAAAGAAGCAAAGAAATTGTAATTTGGTTATGCTTTTAATGTGAGGGAAAAATGTCAGGATTCTATCTCAAATCTTTATGATTTAAAACCAGGCATTTAAGCTGGGGGACTAGCACATGCCTATAGTCCAAACTTGCACAACACAGATGTAGAAAGAGCAAGCTTGAGGCCAAATCACTCTACACAGAAGGTTCCAAACCATTCTGGGCTACAGTGGAAACTTAACTTAAAAAAACAACAACAAACAAACAAACAAGCAACAACAACAACAAAAAAACCCAAGACCTGGAATTATATATATCTCAGTGGTAGAACACTTGACTAGCATTCACAGGCTATGGCTTTGACACCTATCAGTGAATATGGATGGATAGATGGATGAACAGATGGATGAATGGATGGATGTCATATGAATGGACAGACATATAGACAATATAGATGCAAATAGATAGATAGTATATGAATAAATATGACTGATAGCTGGGTGGATTCTTCCATAGTCAGCACCCTGTGTGGCGTTCTCTTGACAGCAGAAGCCAGGACTCAGACTTTCCCCAACACTCTCGTTATTCTTCTACATTATAAGACACATAATCTGTGCTTAGTTAATACTGTTGATTAAATAAGCTGAAATACATAAAAGCCCTGATCTTTTTGGGCCCTCAGGGGGCTCACTGTTTGTATATTTAAAACAATGGTAACCAGAATCTTCCTTTCATAGCAAAGCTTTTGATCTTGGATTCACTTCATACCTCCACATTTTCAGTGTCTAAGTCTCTCCTAATTTCATATGTTGATAGCTGATCTCCAGCACTACAGGAGGAGGTGCTTCGGGAAGGTACATTGGTCAGGACTTTTGTTGCTGGGACAAACCTCTGAAGTGTTCTAAAGTAGGAAAGATGTATTTTTCCTCAGTTTCTGAGTTTTTCATCTGTACTTCTTTGGTCCCATTATTGTGGGCCTGTGATTAGGCATCTTGATAAAAGATACAGTGGAGCAAATCTGCTCAACTTGTGTGACTGAAAGGCAGAGAGAAAAAGAAAGGAGGAATCCAGGGACTGCTATAACCCTTTTCAAATGTCCTCAGCCTGCTACATCCTCCAAGCAGGCTTCACTTCCTAATTCTATCATTTCCCAGTAATGTCAAATGCCAGATGGATAACAGTCAGAAATAAGTACCTATGAGATACAATCCCTCATTAGATATTGAATCTGTAGTACTCTAGTGTTGGCCTTCAGAACTGGGAGAAGCACAGTCCTATTGTTTATAAATTATCCAAATTCCAATATTTTCAAAAGTTCTGTTCAATTCTACAGCATAAAATTGTATTCATTGTTGTATTGCTCTTTGTCTTTGTCACTGTTTTAGTGCTGGAAAGAGACACCATGATCAAGTCAACTCTTATACAAGGAAACATTTAATTGGGGGCTTGCTTGTAGTTTTAGAGGTATAGTGCATGATCATCATGGCAGGGAGCATGGTGGCACACAGACAGGTATTAGAGTAGCATCTGAGACCTTTACACTTTGATCCACTGGCAGAAAGAGAACCTGAGCCTGTCACAAGCTTGCTTTAGAAACCTCAAAGTCCACCCTCAGTGATATACTTTCTACAAGGCCACATGTCCTTATTCTAATGCTGTCAAAGGGTGGCACTCCCTCGTGACTAAACTTTCAAATACATGAGCCTATGGGCCCATTCTTATTCAAACTACCACCCTCTCAGATTGTCTTGTGAGTGTGTGGCAGACATTCCAGTGTATCTAAGGCTTCCTGAGGCAGACCCAATGTTTCTTCTCTGTTCTCTTTGAAGGCCTAGAACAGATCATTGCATTTAACATAGCTTCTTTATATGTTAGCTTCATGGTGATCCTTGGGGAGAAAATGTATACCAATGATTATCCAACATTGATTTACTATTATTAACCAAATATATATATATATACTTTATATATGGTGCAGTGCAGACACAAGGCAGTCAGAGCAGATATTAGTTTTCCCCTTCCCTCCTTCCCCTTTTCTCTACCCTCTTTCCCCTTCCATTCCCTTCTTGTCTAGTTAATGTTCTGCTAACAGGAGGTTTCTGGATGCAAAGCAAAGCTGAGCTGTGATGACATCATCTCCTTGCCAGGTACCACATACTAATCATTCTTTTCCACTGAGCACTTGGTGATAATGGTTGCGGGACTGGCAACTAGAGCACTAGCTCCAGAAGACAGGAGCCTGGGTGGAGAGTAGGTTGGAGCTGGATATATTGCTGAGGGAGTGGATTCAGCAGGGATGAACTGGAAGCTGGACTTGGTCTGAGACTCAGAAATGGATGTGGAAGGTTATTTCCAAGGCAGAGTCCAAGGGAAAGTATAAAGAAGGGGGCTATTGGTGATAATTCTCAGAAGGAGAAAGAACTGGAGAGAGAGGAATTGTAATACATGGAGAGAAAAAGGAAGCAGGATGAGATGTGTAGAAGGGCAACTGGAAGAGAGTGAGTGGGGTGCTTTGAAAGGAACATGTGTAGAAATGGCTTAGGGTTGTATGTCAAACTCATATAGTACCATCCTATCAAATCTGCATACATGGCTGATTCCATATTCAGAGCCATTGCAGTGGGTAGCTTTTTCTCATGGCTCTCTCATCTACCTCTACCCCAGAGCCAGCCAATGCACTCACTATGGGCATCCTTATGAGAAAGCCTCTCCTTTGTTTCTCCCTACTCCCATACTCTCCCAGAGCATGGAGCCTCGGTGAATGGCCAAGATATGCTTTTCTTATTCCAGGAGCTACTGCAAGAACTGCCAGAGGCAGCTTGAGACTCAGAAGCAGCAAGAGGCAGGGTGGATAAGTGGAGGATGCAGAAAGTAGACTGGAAATATCTAGAGAGATCATGGAAGAGGCGCCATGCATGCTAGGACAGCTGAGACTATTTACATGTGTAGCCATGGGGGGATGAGTGGTGATCACTTATTTGCTGAATGCCTTCTTTCTAGGGTTTCTAGGGTTACTCAAGCTCACAAAGTGAAAGGCTTGGAGAATCACCAATTTATTTCATTTAGGAGTCTTCAGTGCTGCCACTGGGCGAGGAGAATTAGAACATAAGCCCACGGCTGCCAACTCCAGTACTTAAGTGTACCTGAGTACTCTAGCATAAAACATATTCAGAACTTCCCCTTCCTCCTACCTATCCTTGATGGTTCCTTGCTTTGACAACCTGAGACTGAGTTGATTGCATAGCCTTGATAGTGGCAAAGGTGATAGTGATGATGAGGAAGTGGGCTGCCATTTTTTGGAGGACTTGCCATGTGATAACAGTGTTGTGAATAGGAGTTCAAAATCCCACACACCAAAAAAACAGGGTGTCATGGTAAAGTGTACATGGTATCCACATACAGGAGGCTCAAACCTCTCTTTACTGTTTTCTGTTTCAAGCACACTCTGTTATATGTACCTCTCAAGCCTGGATGTTCCGGGTACCACAACGACAATACATGCTTTCCTAGGGACACCAGAAAATGACTCCCAGCACCATTGTCCTACTGGTTCTGCAAGGCAGCATATCTCACCCTGGTTGGAGATCATGTTCAATCTTCTCAGCTAGGAGAAAAATACCTTAGCCTAGCCGACAATTTTAGTCTAAGGCTGTAAGGATAAAGGAGAATAATCATGTGGAATTTCCAAGTCTATCAACACCACTGGCCACAGAGTCAGATGAGAGAACCAGTCTCCCATGTTCTATGAAAGTGTTTCTCTCATCTTTGCTCCCTGATGAAAGGCTATGAAATACTTCCCTCTTGCCCACCTTCTCCAGCAGTCTAGATTCTATTCAGGTACCCACTTTTATTCCTCTGTCATACAATATATGTCAGCACAGTCTCACCCCTTACTGAATGGATGATAGGTTTTGGTGAGACATTATTTTCCCACCTCATTTGTGTGTGTGTGTGTGTGCGCGCGTGCACACACACATACCTGTGTCTGTGTGAAGCATCTCCAGCTACTTAAATGTGTGGGGTTGGAAAGACATGGGGAAGGTTTATAAAATTTTTAAAGATGGAATTTTTGCCTCTCTAAGTGACATTTAGACACCTAGTGTCCTGTGAACCTACATATTGGGAGTCAGCCTAGAGAAGATGTCCATATCTTGAGCATCCAGAATGAAGAACACACAACACACACACACACACACACACACACACACACACACACACACACACACACTAAACCCTATTCTTGTGAGTTTGTGAAGTCAATGGAGAGACTTTAATGTTAAGTGAGACTGCAAAATGTGAAAGGGAGTTGCATCTTGCTTGATGTTGGCAGAGGACCATCCTAGCTGATCAATAGTTTTTGAATTGTGCTCATCATATTCCTGTCCACAACACTCTAGGGGAGAAGGCAGATGTGCAATGGAGGCATAGAGATCCCTACCCAAACCTCTTCTCTGTAGCATTTATAAGCATCTCTGCTGCATGTTTGCAGGTCAGGAATTCCATCTCTTCAAGCCAAGAGCTTGAGAAACACTGAGAACCAAAGAATTTGAATCACCCTGCTTCCTTTGGGGAGGCTAAACTGTAGCAAAATCTGTGTTGTTTTGCCTGTGTGTTCCTAAGCCCACCTAGTATTTCCTCCTCCTTGCCTCAGCTCCAGAGCTTAGAACATCATATGCGAGACTTGATGGCATTGATGATAATTCTGTAGATTATGTATTCAAGTCTAGATACCTGATATCATGGATTAAGATAACTTGCCACCAAGAAGAAAGCAATAGGGGTGCATATCCATTAGAAGACTGTGTGCAAAGAGGATTGTTGAAGTCTCCTGTAGCTGAGCCTTGATTCTACAAAGACTAACAGTGTTGAAATGAGAAAAATATCTAGAACAGAGCTCAGAGATAACTTAGTCCAACTCTTATACTCACATGATATCTTAGTTAAGAGTGGAGACCATCCGGCAGGATCTATAGCTTGGACCCATGCCAAACTGACTTTACCTTTACCACAAACCACCTTCCTTTTCTGCTTCCTTGCCTCATGTTTCTTCCCTTACGTGGAATGGATGTTCAGTTGTTTCCTTGTCAGCTTTGTCAGAAAGATTGACAGAGATGCCCCTCTTGTTCTGACTTCTGTATAGGGATGCGCACTTGTTGCCTCTGCTGGATGAATGGTTGTTTTGATGTTCTTACCTGAAAAGCTCTTCATTCATCCAGGAGGTATTGAGTACAGGCGCTAGAAGCCAGCACCTGCTCTGCTTGCTACTTGAATAACCTTGGAATCCTTCTCTTCATGGTCTATGACTCTCAAGAGCCAGGGATGAGTCAGGAACCCTCATCTCCTCATATCAACAGCTGTGTTCCTTGATCACAGAGTTCTCTGAGTCACAATAAAAAAAAAATTAAACCCATTCTGTAGACAAGGAAAGAAGTAATAATAGTGTGTTTTTTTCTGTTCTTTTAAAAATAATATTTTTATTAATTCCTTGATAACTTATACAATGTATTATGGTCATATTCACAGCCCCCAACTCACATCATATCATGTCTCCACCTTTAACTCAATACCCGCCTACCTTTGAGTTTTCTGTCCCCTCTACCCCTATTGAGTTCAGTTTGTGTTTTCCAGAGACACTTGGAAGTTGGGCCTGCCCTGGAGAATGGCCCACCTACCTGGGGTCACATCATTAAAGAAAAATGACTCTCCCTTTTCTAGAAGGTATCAAATGCCAATAGTGTCTCAGCTAGTGGTGGGATTTTGTGGCTCCGTCTCCTACTCCATGCTGGGATTTTAGCTTTTAAAAGTCTTTTGCATGCTGTCACAATCACTGTGGTTTCTTAAGGGCAACTGCCCTGTTGTGTCTGGAAAATATTCTTTCCTAGAAGGGAGATTTTGCTGTTTCAAGAAGACATGAAGAAGAGAAAACCAAGAAAGTTAAAGAAGCTTGGGACTGGAAAGGCAAATTTCAGAATCTTGTTTCTAAAAGAGCCTATCACTTGGAAAAATCCATTGCACATCCCTACAGTCATCACTTCCATTAAAGTGCAACTGTTGCATGTCTATTGTGTTCCAAGGCTGCGCTATGGGAATGGTCCAGCAACTGATGAAGAGAAACAAAGCATGCAGGCATGAGAGGCAATTGGATATCTAAAACAATGCCACTATATGAGGGCCAGGTAAATGTGAAGTAAACCAATTGCAATTGGGACAGACAGAAAGAGCTCTGGTAGCTGGCTCCCAGATTCATCTCTTGAGAGGAATACAATTTAAACCTCAACTCCAAGCCAAGTGTTCTGACTGCTCCAAGGTACTCTCACCCAGGAACAGAGAGAGCCAAGGCTTCATCTTTAGGAGGGATGAAACCCGAAAAGCCGAGCTGTAAGCACCAACCTCTAGTACTTCCCAAGTTTGGGGTAGGTTGTAAGGCCCTACTCACTGAGTAGGGATTTATAAAGATCCACAATACTAAGACTTAGAAGTGTGCAAAGGTTTACTAGAGCCCCAAAGAAACTGATGGGGACAAAGAAGTAGAGGTTGAGAAGAATGTGACATAAGAATCCATTTGGAGTCCAGAGGCAAGACCTGTTGTAGACATCAGGGTAGGGGATTGCTGACAGATTTGAAGGAGAACTTATGTTCATGGTCTGTTTCCAACAGTGACTATGAAGGAATTCTGCTCTTAGGTGCCGGCATCATGACTTGTTCTGGGATGCTGGAATAAGAATGAATTTGTACCAGTGATCCTGAGTAGAAGAGGAAAGCTGAGGAATCTGGGGCTCCAGAAGAACCCATCAATGAGTAGCCTCTTCTCTCATAGCATCAAAGCCAGGCCATCAGTAAAGGGACAGTCCCAGAGACCAAGCATGTACTTTTATTTTTGAACCCAGGTGTGCTTAAGCCTCCTGTGTAGAATTCCTTTGCACATATCCTTAGGATTGCCTGTTTGACCCCATGCCAATCTCTCTTGTAAGAGAAGTTGCATCTACCCCTATGGCTTTGGGTGGTCTCTATAACTGGCTGTTCTGTCTGTTCCCCCATTGTTCCCCACACCCAGCATACACTGTGTTTTTTTCCTGAGCTGAAGATGCAGCTTTTGAAACTGTTTCTGAAATTCTCCTCCTGCAAAGTTCTTAAGCACAGACTCCACTGCTCTGAAAAACGAGCCTGCCATTCCTCTGCAAATCTGTGTCTCAGGCTGGATATTTTTACTCAGTAAATGTCACTATCATCCACCCAGCCACCAAAATGAGTAATCCAGGATTCTCCCATCCCTTCTTTATTCCCTCTGTTCCTCCACACTTCCTCTTAGCCTAGCCCTGTCATGAACTCATTTTAAAGACCCACTAATTCCACCTTTTAAACACAGCACTGTCTACCCACCCCTTACCTTATTTCTGCCCACCCCAACTAGATAATGACTACAAGCCACTCCCAAAAGCCTTTTCTAGTCCTGTCTTGTACAACTCCCCAGTCACAATCTTATCACACCTCTTCCTGTGTTGAAAAAAATAAAACCAAACCTAGCCATACTCTTAGGGCATCTACCATCAGCATCCCACACTTAATATGATTTATCAGGTCCCAAGGTTTTCTTTAGTTATTGCTTCCTATTCTTTTATAATTATTCCCTTTTTAGCCATCTGGTAAGACACATGACTGGAAAAGTGCTTTATAGTTTAAGCTCCATACCTATGCATATTTTATACCTTTTTATGGTTATTACTCAGCCTTTCAGAAGCTCCCTGGGGTGTGGCTGCATGGGTGAGCATCCCTAGACTCTCTAGAAGACTTGAATGCCTCCTGTTTTTCATGATCAGACAACTGGAAGCATGAATTTTACTGTTTCTTGTTCAATCTGTCTAATGACTGGCTTCCAGGCTGGGCCTAGTTAGCCCTGCATCTCGGAGTTTAGCAGTGTGCCTGGAATATGGGAGGTTACTTATCAAAAGCACAGGGATGAATAGATAAGTTCGTTGGCATATTCTATTTGGTTGCTTTGGCTGTCTTGGGGAACAGCTTAGAGGATTTCTGGAGGTCCCACAGGCTAAGCACATGTCTCTTCCCTTCTCTCCACTGTGTCTGCCCTTGGGCCTCCTACAGCACCTCCTTAGCAGGTTAACACAGAGCATCCCCCCTCCATCTAGATGCAGCTCTGGGGAAGAGGAAAAGCCCCAGACTCCTCCATCTCAGCAAAAGAGGTTATAAAATTCCACCAAGAGAAAAGATTGGTTTGTTGCTTCCAGACAAGAATTAATAGGTGCAACTCATAATCCTGTCTGGAGGGAGATGAAGGGGGAAAGAGCAAGAGAAAACATAATGGGCAAATCCCCCCATCTTGCTGCCTGAATGCCTCTCTGGTGTTTGAAGTTCAATGCATAGAAAATGAGCAGCGAGACTCACAGGAGTCAGCACTTTTGGGGGACCTGGCAGTAGGCAGCCTCCACGAAAGCTCCAGCTGCCTCCTGCTAGAGGCAGAAGAAGAAGATAAAAAGAGGCAGATCCTAGCCATTTTAATTCCACTCACTGGGCAGGAAGCCAGGCGGGGTATTCTGTACCCTCTGGCATTTCAGACCATAGCAAGAAAGAAGACAGCTTCTCGGAGATAGAAGAGGCTGTAGAATGTGGTGAGATTATTACTAGGTGATAAGTACTTTCATTGTGCTGTGATGAACCAGAGGCTGAGATGGCAGGTGATAGGTTCTCTGGGATCATACAGGAGGGAAGACTAAGGCTGGTGTGGAGTGGGGATGGTGTTGATGGCACTCAGTTGAGCCCCAATCCTCCCACCTTTTTTCAACAACTTGGAAGTGATCTCCTCCTGTAGGCCCATGAAAACATGTTTGTCTATCACTCTGAAGGCATTTCATAGACTGTTATCCAGTTGGATAGAGAGTAACCAGAGGTCTCATTTGATCAAAGGCCCTACCTAGACTGCTGCTGGTATCTGTTTTAGTAAGGGGCTTCTTTCTTCCCCAACAACTGTGATTTGATTATGCTTAGCACTGACATGACCACCAGGGAATGGTCAGGACATGAGTGTGGTCAAAATCACCACCATTCACTAAGTGTTGACTATGAGCATGTGTTGGGAGCCGACTTTTAGCAGAAAGTGGCTATCAGCTTTGCAGCCATCTTGAGCCATATACCCTGATGTGAGACTTGGATTACAATAGCCTACAACAGCTGAGCACACTCTGATAACATCTTGCTTTAGATACACAGGACTTTCCTTGGGTGTGTGAGATTAAAGGTGTGTGAGATTAAAGGTGTGACTTAGAGATCAGATTTAGAGACAAGACCTAAGGGCATGACTTAAAGGCGCGACTTACAGGCATGGCTTAGAAGTGAGACATAAAAAGAGAGAGAACAATTTGGAGTAACAGAGAATCAGACACTTCAGAGAGTACAACTTGGAGTAGGAATTAGGCATTAGGTAGCAGGCACTTGGAAGAGAACTTGGAAGAAGTAACTTGGAACTTGGAGGCACTAGGGACTAGGAACTCAAGACTTGGGATTTGGAGAGAAGAAGAGAGACTGAAGAATAAACCGATTGATTCACACCCTGTCTGGTCTCCATTCCTCGAGTCCGTCTCCTCTCTCTCTCTCTCTCTCTCTCTCTCTCTCTCTCTCTCTCTCTCTCTCTCTCTCTCTCGCTGAACCCCGACCCGAGGACCCGAGCGGCAGCTTGGGCTGGGAAACAGTGGCAGCCAATCGTGGAGTGGAGAAGGCCGCAACATTTTAGGCTGCCCAAAGTGGGCCAGCCTAGTCCCCAACATTTTTGGCCCCCGAATGTGGGCTAGTGCGGTTCTCAACAAGCATAAACTTTGCATGTGCTATCACACTTAATTTTCCTAATAAGACACAGCAGACTCTAATTATTACTGCACTAGGATTCCAGAGTCCCTTCTTCATCAAAATTATGGTAAAAAGCTACAGAGTTAGCATTTTTCTTTCCTCCCAGAGAAGGACCAGGTATGGGAAGAGACAAGAGAGAAATCCTGAGGGCCAGGAGAATGAATAGAAATAAGTAGCACTGAGGGGTGGGGAACTTGGGAATCACCAGAAAGTTCCAGACAGCAGGGATGAGAGAGGCTCCCAGGACCCAATGGGGATGACATTAGCTGCTCAAACCCACTTCAAAGGTCAAACAAAATCATCACGGGTCATAAGTTTTCTAAGTGTGAGATTCTTATTAGACATCCAAGTAAAAAATGTTACACACACTTGATTGGCAGTCTACATTAAGGGAGGTGGGGAAGTTCTGCACCAAAACTTTCAGTCATAAACCCCACATCAGAGCAAACTTAACAGCATTGAAATAGCTAAGTAACTTTGTGAGACCTGCTAATTAGTGGGGTTAGGTGAAACTTGAGTCTTCATCCTTTCTGCTTTATTACCTAAAGAAACTCCTAGGATTGTCTGGCCCATAGCCTTTTTTATACATCAAGGTCTGCAGCAATCTGCTACAGCAGCTGGGAGCCCAGATGACAGCTGCAGCCCTTAGGTGAAGAGGCCCATCTCATATGAAAGTTCAGGTATCACCAAGAGCCACTGCTTAATAAACTGTCACTGCCTATTACTGCCTTGGTTTAGTTCAGCCAGTTAAAGGCAGGCATTGTAAAGAAAGGAGGTAAAGCAGAGCCAGAGTAAGAGTAGCAGGAGAGGTTGGTTGACCCGAATCGCAAGCTGAAGGATGCAAGAAGCTGAAAGAAAAATTACGATATGATGCTTAGGTGTGAGAATGCAGAGGTTGGGAAAAACCCCAGAAAAGAACCATTGTTGGTTATACCTGCGTAAAGAGTCTTCTCCAGGTGAACATCCAGCATGAGTTTGCATTTATCTGTGTGATGATGGATAGAAAATGTATATGTACAATATGCACAAGATATGAGTGCAGCATGCCTGGACGGCACGATAGAGATAGAGCTGCCCCTGGTGTCAGGAGCATGGGAGAGCTGGTCTGGGCATGCGCATGGGAGTTCTGACCCTGCCCCTCGCTGGCTGCAGCAGCGTTGGATGAGCTGGCTAGAGCAGTGCAGGAGAGCTCACTCTGATGGTGTGGGTGCAGGTGAGCTGGCAGGCTGACCAACTCAGCTACCACGCAGGCGCAGATTCAGGACTTTAGAGTTGGCCCAGCTCAACGTCTACCTCATCTATGAACTACTGGAGTGTGTGCAAGGGCTGGTCCTGCAGATCCAAAGCTGCAGAATTTTCATGACATGGGACATCAAGAAGATATCTGGGAGGAGTCCCAGTGAGAATCCAGTGATGGTGGTATAGCAGAAGCCAGGGGCCTCAAACCAGACCAATGATTCATGTAGTGAACATTGGAAATAAAGATGTATGCACAAAGGTTATACTTTGGGAAACACTATGACACGCTACAGCTTCCAAGACAAGACTGTTTTTTGTATACTTTGTTTTGTTTATTTTTTGTTTTTCTATTTTTTTTTTTTTTGACAGGAGAGGTTGTAAGGGCACAGGGTGGATACAGAGAAACAGGGAGATGAGTGAAATTGGGGTACATGGTATGAAACACAATCAATAAAAAGTTTTTTAAAAGATGCAGGTGTGTGTGTGTGCGTGTGCAGCTAAGTGATTGTGTCAAGTAGTATGATGTATGCCTGTATTTGACTATATGTGTGAGCATGTGGGCATGCCTATATATGACAGTATGATTGCTCTCAAGTTATGATTATGTGAGACAAACAATGTAGATTATGTTTGTAGGTATATGTGGATCTCTCCCCCCACCCCCCGTGTGTGTGAGTTTGTGGTAGTGCAAGTTTATTGGTGTGAATGTGGGATGGGAGCACATCAGCGAGTGGATATACGTGTGCATATGTGTGTGTGGAGTATGAGCATGTGAATATGCAGAGAAGCAAAGGCATGAATGTGTACAACTGTGTGTGAGTGAACATGTGAACATGTAAGAACATGTGTGTGACCATATGTAATGTGTAAGCATGGGAGAGCGTGTGCATCTGATCACACATAAGGCAGCACTGAGCATGAAGTTATCCACTGTCTCTCACCAACCTGATTTAGACAATGCCCTCTGGAACTGGGTGAAAGATTGCTGGCTTCACTGTTGTTTCAAAGATGTGTGCCTTGCCTTACTTCTTACTCAGTTCATCTTCCTTGCAGGACAACACCCCTCATCCCCAACAGTGAAGCAGAGAAGTCACAGAGAGATATCAAAGCCTTCCCTGGGAGCCTGGATCCCTCCTTCTTTCCCTCCTCCTGTGCCTCTGCAGCCCCTCCCTCCCACTGCCTCTCTTTATTCTGATCACTAGCCTTTTCTTCAAAGGCTGCTTTCTGGAAGAGGAATTGTGCACACTTTGTCTCAAACATGCTGTATTTTCTGTTAACAGCAGCCCTGCACCAAAAGAGATCAAAAGAGGGGCAGGGAGAAAAGGAAAAGAATTCCACCCCCAGAGTTCATAATTTAACCCTCCCCACCCAAGAAAGAGGACTGTAGGAGAAGAGGAGAAGAGTGTCATTCATTCTCCCTGGGGTGCAAACTGCAGTGATTTGTTTGTTTGTTTATTTATTTATTTATTTATTTACATGGCAAATGCTTCCCCCATTCTCTTCTCACAGAATCTCTCTCCCTATCCTTTCTCCCCTTCTCCTCTGAGAAGGTGGGCTTCACCATGCTACAAGGACAGGAGCTCCACTATGTTTATAGCTGCAATGGTTTTATTTCTCATTCTAGCTGTCAACCTATGCTTCTTGGGACTTTTGGTGACCCTATCTGAGGTGAAGGAGGAGTGGGCTCTGCCCTCCTGGGTTCTCAGCTCCCAGCACTGCCATCCTTGTAGTCTCTGATCCACTCAGAGTTGCATTTTGTTTTTTAAACTCTGCTGTCAGGTCTGGTTATATCGATGGAACTTGTTTTGGTTTTTTTTTTTTTTCCCTTTTCATTCCTGTTTTCCCTCTGAATCCACTTGCAGCTTGAAGGCCAGAAGCAGGATGTGCCTGAGCTAAAAAAATAAATTCAACAATGTGATTTCCAACCCTGGGAGAGAGCAAGCCTGAGATGTTGCTGATGGTGGGAGTTGTGGATTCCTGGCTGGTGACGGCTGGTGATCATCAAACCCTGGTGAAGCAGGCGCTGGGAAGGTCTTTGGGGGTCTCAGTTCACTAATTTGGCCTTAGCCAGAGAGCCTTCTGCCAGTATGCAAGGGTGACTCTGTAGTTTCTTTTAAAATCCGGATTTACACCAGATCCCCAAATCTATTGAATATGTAAGTTGATCAATAAATAGAGCCAAAACAAACAAATCATCAAATCTGGTAACCCTACTACTTTTAAGGCATTGTGAAGTTTAAGTATATATCTCCTGTGTCTTAGTCCATTCAGCCACTATAACAAAACACCTCAGATCGAGCAATTGACAAACAATTTATTGTTCAGCTCTTCCAAGCCTGCAAGTTTCAAGATCACAGGACTAGGAGATTGGTGATGTGTAAGGGCGTGTTTTCCATAGACGAAACCTTGTGTGTATGTTTACATGGTATAAAGGCAAGCAGGCTTCCTTATGAGGACATGAGTCTGGTTCATGAGCCTTCATAACCAAATCCTCCCCCACCCCCCCGCCCAGAAAGCTCCACTTAACTGGTGCCATCTCACTGAGCACTAAATTTCAGCACATGATTTTTTGAGATTCCAGTGAGCAGATATTACTGTCAAGGTATTATGCTCTAGCTAAGGAAGGGAAATCAACAGAGGTCCCATGGAGATCATAGGGAAGGGAAGCCTGGGATGGTGTGACTCTACCTGGTGTGTGCATAGTTCCTCATAGGGCATGTGGTCAAATGAACAGACAGGAGTTCAAAGCTGCTAGAGCACACCCCGGAAAAGTATGGGTTGGAGAGCAGACAAGGTGTGGTAAACGGTAGTGGGTAGAGAAGTCTATTAGAATGGCGTCCTTGACCTGGGCACATGCAAAGTGTCGCACAGATGAACAGAAATAGCTAGGCCACAGGAAACTCTGCATGCAAACAATACTTTAATGAAGTACATAGAGGCTGTATAATGGAGGATAGTGTGTGGGAAACTGTGAGTCTTGTCTCATGTGCATCCTGTCTCCTAGCTGGGCTGTGACCCTCTCTTTTACAAGTCTTGTGTGTCTCAGGGAATTCTGTTTTTTGAGATTCCAGTGAGCAGACATTACTGTCAAGGTATTATGCTCTAGCTAAGGAAGGGAAATCAACAGAGGTCCCATGGAGATCATGGGGAAGGCCCCATGAATACTGAGTGTGTTTTCTCCGGGCTAAATGAATGTGGAGCACATTAAACATAATGCATGGCACCTTCCTGCACTGTTGGGTTTTAACTGGAGCTTAGGTTTATACAAGATTGAGCAGGAGGTATAGAACTTTCCACAGAGCTCTGGTCCCTGCCCACACACACAGCCTCCCCACCATGAACAACACCCAGCATTGTTTGACATTCGTTGCACCTGATCAACTATGGTGATATCACTATCATCCAAAGAAAATGGTTTACCTTAGAGTTCATGCTTTATTCTTCTATTTTCTATGAAATTGAAGAGGTGTGTACCAACATGTCCTCACTCCTATGTTTCATGGAATATTATTGTACATTACCAGACAAGTACTTTTCACTGCACTAGGAAACCAACATTTCTTCCATTTATATAGCTTTTTGATTTGTCTTTCTCCCTACCTCTCTCCCTATATAATTCCCTGTTTTTCTTTCATTCTTTGCTGTCTTAAAGTTTTTCCCTTTTATAGAATGGCATAGTTAGAATTATATAATATATACCCTTTTAGATTGGTGTCTTCTACTGTATAACATGTACTTAAAGCTTCTCCGATGGCTTTTTGTGGCTTGACAGCAAGTATTTTTAACACTAAATTCTATAATTTTGATGCACCATGGTTTATCAATTCACTCAAAGGACACCCTGGTTGAGTCCATGTTTTGGCAGTTATGAATAATTCTGTAATCAATATCAACATCCATGTTCATATTTCGTGTGGACATATGTATTTAGCTGCTTTGGGTAGAAGATGCATACTTGTTGATTATTCAGTATAGGTATATTTCACTTTATAAGGAACTTTTTTCAAAGTGGCTGTAATGAATAGCTTTTGGCAATAATCATGCCACCTTTAACCAGATGGCCCTAGGGTGTACAGGAAAGCAAGCTGAGCAAGCTGAGAAAGCATTCCAGGAATCAGTGTTACTCAATGGTCCCGGCTTCAGTTGAGGCCTCCATGTTCTTGTCTTCTTCCTGCCTTGGCTTCCCCAAGTTGGATTTGTTCACGGTATTTTATCACAGCAACAGACAGCTGACTAGGGCAGGCAGTGGCTGTACCATGTTGCCTTGTCATAAGCAATAAATCAGAGCACCTATTGTTTTACATCCTTATCATTTGATAGCATTGGTGTTCTGGATGTTGGCCATTTTTTTGAGCTGTAGTTTTACATATTATAACTCTCTTCTAGTTAGTAATGTGTATACTTACTTATCTCATGTATTTTAAATTTCATGTCCCTGATGACATAAGATGTGAAGATATTTTAATGTGCTTATTTGCCAACTGGATAGAACTTCTTTGGTAGGGTGTCAGTTAATCTCTCTCTTGACAGTCTCACTATTTAGCCCTGGATGACTTAGCTCTCACTATGTAGACAAGGCTGGACTTGAACTCACAGAGATCTACTTGACTCTGCCTTTCTGGTGCTGGGAATAAATATGTGTGTCACCATATTTGTTTTCTGTTTTTTTTTTTGTAGAGTATTTTTAAAATTTTTTTTATTGGATATTTTATTTACATTTCAGATGTTATACCCTTACCCCATTGTAGTGGGAGATATTTAAATCTCCAACCCAAATATGACCAGTCAATGAAAACATAACTCAGTAATTATCAATATATTCTGTAAGATGACAAATGAGAGGACAACTGGAAAGAAGAAGGTAGAAGGACAGATGTTATAAGGGTCTCATAGATGGGCAACAGAGTAGTGTAGGGGTATCTGCCCAATCTAGGCTTACAGAATATATTCATAATTACTGAGTTGTGTTTTCATTGACTGGTCATATATGGTTTGGAGATTTAAAAATCTCCCACTACACCTCATTTCCCCCGCCCAGGAACCAGCTATCCCATCCCTTTGCCCAGGAACCTTCTATCCCATTCCCCCTCCTCCTGCTTCTGAGGATGTGGCCCCCAACCCCTCCCACTTCCCCACACTTGAATTCCTCCACACTTGGTGTCCAGCCTTCATGGGACCAAAGATCTCCTCTCCCACCTATGCCTGACAAGGCCATCCTCCCCTACATACACAGCTTGAGTCATGGGTCCCTCCCTATGTGTTCTAAGGCTGGTGGTTTAGACCTTGGGGAGCTCTGGTTGGTTGATATTATTGCTCTCCTCATGGGGCCACAAACCCTTTCAGCTCCTGCAGCTCCTTCTCTCTAACTCCTCCATTGAGAACCCCTTGATCAGATCAATGGTTAGCTGTGAGCATCCTCTTCTGAATATGTCAGACTCTTGCAGACCTCTAAGGAGACAGCTATATCAGTCTCCTGTCTGTTTTCTGTATTTTTAAATCAGTTTTTCCTTATTATTGACTAAATTAGCTCACAGTCTATTAGTACATGTGTTTTCTAAACATACTGTTATCCACATCTGTGGTGGTTTTTGTTTTGTTTTTCTCATTGTAGCTTTTTGTTCTTGGCATTTTGTAAATTAAAAAAAATATATTTCTCTCATGGATCATGGCTTTATAACTTTATCTAAAAATAATACTCATGTACAAACAAGTAGTGTTCCAGAAGTTTTATAGTCTTGCAATTGCATCTATGATCTGCTTAGAATTAATTTTGTTAAGGGACATAAGATCTATGTCTAGGATCATAGTGCCCTCAACTCATATGGTTGTCTAGTTGTTCCCTGCTATTTGTTAAAAGGACTCTTCTATTGTCTTTGCTCCTTTGCTAAAGGTAAGTTGACTGCTCAAATGTGGGTCTGTTTCTGGGCTTTCTACTCGATTCCATGATAAGGTTGGCCATCCTTTTATTTAAGTGTGGTTTTAAATACTGTGCTGTAACTAGACCTGAGCTCAGGTAGGGTCAATTCTTTAATTGTTATTATTACTCTCCTTCCTCCTCCTCTTCTCCTCTTCCTCTGTATTGGTTTAGTCATTCTGAGTTATTTTTTGCCTTTCCATATAAATGGTAGAATTCATTTTTTATATAGAAGCATTGTTTTCAGATGTTTCTTAGAGTTCTAGTAACTTTATAGATCAAGCTAAGGGCTGATTTCTTCACAAGGTTAGGTTTTTATACCCACGAACATGAATTAACATTCTATATATTTAGTTCTTTATATTTTTCATCAAAATTTACTTTACTGTAGGTAAGGCAGCTGGGAATGTTGAGGGTTCCTCCACGATGGTTGCTCGCCAGGCCACGATAGACATGAAAAGTCTGGGATTCCAAAGCAGGTTTATTGGCATGATGGATGATGGTTGAGTCTGGATGTGCACCCCAGTAAAACCCAGGGCAGACCTGAGTTAAATAGGGAGGGAGAGAGGGGGAGGGGCTGGGAAGACTGCTTAATTGGCCCCACCCTCCTGCCTTCAGACACCTCATTTGTATGTAAATCTCTCTAGCCCCCCCCCCCCCAGGCCTGATGGCCATAGACCTCTCTGTGGGAGGGGCTGTGGAGGGCTGAAGCTAAATGAAAAGAACCAGGACCGGGGAGCAGAGCCTAACTCCTGCCTTCCAATAAGGGTCCAGGGTTCCAAGCTCATGCTCAACCAAGCACCCAGCTGCTTCTCACAGCCCACCGCCCCACACTTTACTAGTCATATTTAATAAATAACTTGCACGTAAATTATTTTATTCTTGTTTCAGTAATTTATTTTGAGGTATCCTAAAGGGAGCGATAGTGTTCTTAATCTCAAAATCCACTTGTTCACTGCTAGATATGGGAAGGTGGTTCAATCCAATATATTTCTTTTGTATCAACTCCTTTTCAGATGTATGCTATGGGTACTTTCTCCCATTCTATATATTATACCTTAATTTATTTTGATGTGATGCCTTTTGTCTCTTTGATCTCTTATCTGTGCTCTTAAAGTCTTACTCAATTTATGAACAGTTCCTCAAATTTTTCTCTAATAGTTTTATACTTTTGAATGTTACATTTAAGTTTTAATCCATTTTGAGTGGGTTAGATATCTCCTTTCCCCAATAACATTTATTTTAAAAAGACTGTATGTTTCTCAATATGTATTCCTGACAACTTTGTTGAAAATTGGTTCTAGGTGTTTGTATTTATTTCTGGAAAATTCATTTTGATACATTGGCTTTTGTGTCTACTTCAATATCTTTAATGCTATTTTGGTTACTATACCTTTATGGTATAGTTTGAAGTCAAGTGATGTGCTACTTTTTACTTTTTTTCTCTCAAGATTATCATGACTTTGCTTTTTTTTGGGTGTATTTTGTCATTGTACATAAATTTTATCATTGTAGTTTCTTGGTTAAATTAATTGTTGGTGTATTTTTGGTTTGATTATTATAAATTGAGTTGTTTTCTTGGTATCTATTTCAGAGTGATCACCATTAGGGTCTGGAAATGCTAGTAGATTTTGTGGGATGATTCCAATTGTGCAAATTTATTGAATTTGTCTATTGCTCCTAGTGGGTTTTATCTCTATATCTTTCTAGATATAGAGCACTCTATCTTCAAAGAGAGACAGTTGACTCCCTTCTTTAATTTGGGTGACTTTGTCTTGTTTTATCTCACTGATGATTATTTCAAACACTATCCAGGATAGATGTGTTTAGATGTCACCTTTCCACTGCGATTATTTTTTACTTTATATAGGAAAGTATATCATGAGCCATAATTATTGGTAAATCTCTTTAGTGATTTCTGCAAATTGAAGTGATTTTTAAATAGTTCTTGTTTTCTTTTTGTATGTATTTTATGTTTAAGGTGTTAATGAAACTTTTGGATGTGAAGCAGGTGTTCTAAGTTTATTCTTTTGTTTGAATATTTATTGACTAATTGATCTTCCCACACTAATTTGCAAGGCAATTATTTTCCATGTATACTATTTCTCTTAAGTAGATTTGACTACATTTCTTTATTCTCTGTTTTCTTTAATTAATATTTTTATTTTGTGAAAATTTCAAACATGTGTAGAATGAATTTTAATCATATTCTCTTTCTCCAACACATCTTTCTCGCATTTTTCATAATTTTTTTCCTGTAATACACTGAGTCCTGAGCCCATGAGCCAGGTGAGTGCCCACACCCATACACACATGAGCAACACCAACTGGACTCCTTGTGTTAGAAATATAAATGCTTATTTATTCTTAACCATGTACCAGGCTGTAAAAGACTGTCACTTTGCAATGATGCATTTCAATTTCTGATAGGTCCCATTGTGTGATCTCTTTTTCTCTTTTTCTTACTGATGTTTCTTACAAATTTGTTAAATTATCTTGTGTGTAAAAGTTTGCCTGTTACAAAGTAGGTGTAGTTGGTAAGCTAATTTTAAAGTTATAAAGTAATTTAAAGAGAATTAAGATCTTTATGTTACTGAGTGTTCCCAACAGCAATTAGCCCCATTTGTCAAACATTTGCTCATCTTCCCTTTTGTTTCATATGAAGGTTAAGAGTCTCTTAGTATACATCTTATGCATTGGTTAAACCACTTGCAAGATGAGTTGTCTTGTCAGCAATTGTTGTACGTGAATATCCTTGTCTATTAGAGCTCTTTCTCAAAATATGAGAAAACTACAGGGCTTCTCTATTGTTCTTTATTTCTTTCATAACTAAATTTTTAGTTGATTTTTCCATAAATTTTTGGTAGTCAGTCACATAGTCCTTAAATGGCACAAATGTTTCTCTTTACTTTCTATTTATATGCACATCTTGTGTTATATTGAATAATATTTTAACTAATATTAAGTGACAGTACAAATTTGAATACTATCATAGGTCCCTCACATTAATAATAGAGGTTGTAACATTTTTTTTTCCATTAACGAATGAAACTTTTGATTTGAGATATATGAAGTTAGTATCATGATGAGGAAGTGTGTGCTTAAATGATTTTAAGCCAAATAGATGTTGAATATTTGAAAAAAAAAAAAAGCTCTTACAACATTTATGAAAGTTTTAACTTGATCCAATTATATTAGTAAAGCCAACCATCCTTGCATTGTTAGAGCGAGCACCAATGAGTTGTGGTTAATTGTTCCTTTAACTTCTTGCCCGGTTCTTTATTCCACTCAGGAAGCATGCATTTATCAGTGAAACTGGTCTCCAGGTTTGCTTTGTGCTTAATTTGTCAGGCATTGTAATCAATGCTGCTCTCTAACTTTACTGAAGCCATTTACTAATGTTCTGTTTCCAGGATCTGGAGCCGTTTAAAGTAGCACCGCCAACATATGTTACACATTATGTAAAATTATTCTGTGAAATGCATTGGCTTTCATTTTTTTTTCTTGCAGGAGCTTTTTGACATTGTTTTTAAAAAGTCAAGATTGCTCTTTCGTAATTACTCTGTTCAAGTTGTTTATTTTCTCTGTGGTCCATTTTGCTAATTTTAATTTTTTCTTGAAATTGGCCATTTCTTTCTGGTTTTCAAATTTTTCCACTTGAGCAAAATTGAACAAAATTGTATGACTCTTTTTGTTATCTCTACACAAGTTTGGTAGGCTTTCATAAAAAAATGAACTATTGAAATATTTTAATATGATTCATTGGAGAAAAGGGCATATAATAAAATGTGAGCTATTTGAGAGAAGAAAGAATAAAACCTTTACAGTTACAAGATGAAGGTGGTGAGGTTGGCAGGAGCCCATCTTTTATAGATTTTTTTGGTGCCAAAACTTTAGAATCAAAGGTCTAGGCCAATCTGGGGCTTGTTGCCACTTGCCACTTAAGACTAAGCTTTACTCCATTCTGTAAATGGCCATGGAACTCACTAGACAGACTACTTCTTTTGTTCAGCATTCTCCTTTCTTGAAAGATCTTATTCCCATGCTCAGTCTACAGTTTTCTTGGCACTTTATGCTCTTAGACTGGTTTTGTCTAGTTTTTGAAATCAGCCCAAGGTTCAAGTATGAGGGATTCTATTCATCTGGTTTTGCTTTTGTTTTGGGTTGTTGTTATTTGAGAGAGGATTCAATATAGGTAAATTTGTCCTTCAAACTCACTACATAGGTTACAATGGTCTTGAACTTTTGATACTTCTACAATAACCTCCTGAACTCTGAAATTCCAAGTATATCCCACCATACTCAGTTCTGCAGTTCTCAGGATCAACCCCAGGCCTTTGAGTGCACTAGGTAAATACTCTACCAGCTAAGTCAATCACACTCATCTGGTTCTCCATCCTCACAATAGTTAGCCAGTGGTTCCACAGTGACAAATGTGTCTGTCCTCACAACCTCTTATTGTTTCAACTCTCAGGAAAGAGGAAGAATTCTCTTTCTTAGAACATACCAGGAACTTGTGAGAAATACAGTTGGATCTTGTTCTTAAGTTGTTGAATGGATAAACATTTCTCTCCACCCTTTCCTAGTACACTCATTTTCTCACTTCATCAGAGTATTAACCTGAATTCAAGAACAGTTAGCCTTTGACCTCAGAAGTGTGTCTGCTAGGCCTGTTAACTGTCTTAAAATGATCAACTATAATAATTATATATTACCTTTCCAATGCCAATATAGTCCTTTATGATCATCTGTATGTGTGCATGTGCATATGCACAACATGAAAAGTGATAATTTTAAGAAATTTACTCTATTACTTAGAAATTGTGATCCATTGCTAATCAATAGTTTTATCAGACAGCAATTCTGCCTCTAGTACATATCTGACATCATAGTAGGCACTTGACCATTTTTCTTGGAGTCTCTACCCTGAAATAATATTGAGAAATCACTCATTTAGACAGAAATAATAATTAGGAATCAAGAGATCTCCAAGAAAGTAGGGATTGGCCCTATCAAGAGGCATTCTGGAAAAGGATATAAGATGTTGAAACTATGTCATTGCCAAAGTTGCATCCTTCCAGTTAGAGGTTTTGGAGCTTCCCATTGTCTCTGATTAAAGCAGCAGGACATTTTGCCTTTGAGGAACCTGGGTCAGAACTGGAATAGTTGGTAAATAGTGTCTCAAAAGATATTGAAGGACAGCCCAGCCTCAGTTAGTGGCTAGAAAGAATACAGGTAAAATGACAGCACACTCAGTTCTTGTGGACAAGAACTGCACTAGAGCAAACATAAAGTATTGAGATATCTACAGTCAGTGTTTCCCCTCATTTCATAATAGCTTACCAGATTCTGTGCTTCAGGAGTGTTCTGCTATGGAGTCCTCTTTGGTTTTTCATGCATTCAAAGATTCTTAACTATTGATGGTTCTAAGTCTTTGCATCATAAGTCACGCCTGTGTATCATCTACAACTTTGAGGTCACTACCACTTTCTACAACTTCCCTTTTCCCACATCCTCAGCACATCATCCATTGGTTACTCACAAAAAATTTGAATAACTTCATAATGAATTCCATATTTGAATCCAGCTCTAACACTGGCACTCTCCGGGTGGTTTGGACCATGCCTTTTACACTGATCTTTTTGCAGAAAGAAGATGGAGACATTTTGGGTCAAGGTTGCCTCTTTTTCTCCTGTTATCTTAGGATTTTCTAGAGATCTATGAAAAACCAGATGTACTCAGGCAGCTATGCCTCATGCTTTATTAGGGAAGCTGTTATGTGAATCAGCTTGCAGAATAGGGAGTTTTCTTGATGCATGTTCAGAAGTAGAAGTCAGTTGCCTAGAATCCTTAATAAGGCTGGAGGGGAGGGATGAAATGAGCCAGGCACACCTAGAGCAGGTGATTCCAATTTGTAAGTTGGAAGGGTAACAACAGATTTAATTGTCCCAACATTCGCTCTCAAACATTCTCCTTCACTCCAAGCTCTGGGCACATCTCTTTGGCTTTGTTTTTACAGCTGATTAAAGGTGTTATATAAAAGGAGACGATGCTACAGCTGTCAGACAGGAGCTAGAGATAGGAACAAAGGCACCAGAATTCCTGGTTACCTCTGTACCTGTCACTGGACTCAAGAAGATAACCAAGTGTATTTAATAGGTCTGATGGATTATTCTGACAAGGCTGTGTGTGTGCCTGCCCACCCCCTCTCTCTCTTCCTCTCGATCTTTCTCTCTCTCTGTGTGTGTGACCTTGAGGACTATATGGCATCCTTAGGACCATGTCATAGTAAAAAGTTCTGGCCTTCTGCAGTCACTGCCACCTCTTTCTTCATAGGAAGAGTGGTAGAAGGCATTTCCATCATGATTTTCTCCAGTGCACTACCGACCAATGACAAAGGACCCTTAGGAAGATGGATGGAGCTGTGGTAACTGGGTTCTGGCATGCATTGATTAGGAGAGCTATTCAGATGGAGGATTCAAAGGGTGGGTGCCTGTCGAAATCAGCCCAGAGAGCCAGAGTGATGGGGACATTTAAAGAGCAGCGGGTGTGAATCAGGGTACTCCTGTGAACCGCATGCTGAGCAGGAGTATTCGTGCATATGTTCAGGGCTGTAAATAATTTCCAATTAGTAACCGAACTTTGGGAGGAGAGTTTTTTTGTAGGAGTGCAAACACTGGCATTTCTTTTAATGGATGGAATGGGGGGGGGGTTGCGCTGGAAGCTGTAAATAGGAAGAACCCACTTTGCCCAAACAAAACAAAAGAACCCCTGAAAATGATCCTAGAATCTTTAAAATTGGAAAAGAAGATTAATCCATCTCTTGTCCACTCTTCTATCTCCAAGCAGTTAAAGGGCAATGGGCTAAAGCCCAACAGAAGTCAAGGGAGATACGCTTCAGAAGTGGGTGCTAATGAATTCCTTGTCAAGGCCATTGCTCAGCAGAGAGGAAGACCAAACACCCATTTTTAGAACCCAGTCTGCTCTGAAACTAACTGTTGCCTTTAGCTGTACTTTCTTGGTAATGCTATTCACCCTGTACAGAGGCAGTCATGAAGCTGCATGGGCAAATCCACAGACTTTCAGGTTCCATGCCAATGTTTTAGTTGTAAAAGGTGTAGGTGCCAGCCTATAAACACTCATAAGGAAAGTACATCACTGACTGATGGGTAGTTGCTATGGAGCTCTTTGGTAATGCACTTCCTTACCTATCCAGATATAAGTTTGTAGCTAATGCATGCATGCTTCCATCTAAATGTCTATTCTTCCTTTTATACATGTGTGGATATGTATGTATGTATACATGCATATATAAATAAACATGTTCATATTTACTTACATAGGGAGATATTTATTGGAGATACACACACACACACACACACAACCACACACACAAAACCAAAATTTAACAATCTAACATCCCTTCCCAGTACTGATTTCAGTGGGTGCCACAGAGAAGAAGGATGTAGACTGGAATTTAGAGGAGGGTAGGATTGGCCAATTTTGAGAGCAAGTGAGAAATCCTGCCTTCATCATCTCACAGCTGGGCTATTTTTGTTGAAAACATAAATTTCCATTTCCTTGTCCCTGGTTTTTCCTCCAGAGGAGAGGCATGATGACATGGAGCTGGTTTTCTCTGCAAAAACTTCTCCTCTCTGATTGCTTCTCATCTGGATGGAATGCTTTTATGGCTGCTTTGAACACAAAAGCTTTTCTCCATTTGTGGGTCTCATCCAGAGAGCATGGGAGGATTGTGACTAAGGAAACCAACCAACCAACCAACCCAGGTTCATCACTATGTCACATTTGCCTTTATACAGTGCCTTGTATGTCAAAGATGGTTGTCATCATCTCAATCCTTCTGACTCTAAAGATTTGTCTAATGATACCTTCACACTGGTCTCCATCAGTTGACCTGCTGTGAGTTTATACCATCTCTCCATCCTCCATTCATTACTCTGATAATCCTGCCTGCCCTTTGACAGTCAGCTCTTCCCCCCTCTTACTTTGAGATATAGTCCTGATCCCTGCCCCAGTAACTATTTTTTCCTTTCCTCTGTACCCCTACAGTGGTGGGCACATAGCACTGAAGCCCTCTTTCTATCAGGTCAGGAGTTCTTGAATGAGTCTTGTCTTCTCAGTGTTATCCCTCTTCTTGTTCTCTGGCACCTAGTAGATGCTGTCTCCATAGCTGTGGATACATATTTCCTTTGGGATGTCAAGCCCACCTCTTTTTATGCATCTTCAGAGTGTTTGTTTTTCAAAGGCAACAGGGGAAGAGAACCATATATGATCCAGAATTTGTCTTGGGAAAAAAATACAATAATACCATTTAGAGAAGAGATAAGTACGGTGAAGGAGGTAATTTAACAATAAATTCTCTACAATGTTTGATACATTTCAGCACTGAGATAATCCTGCTCACTCTCTGGCCCTCCCCCCTTTTCTGAAAATGATGATGCCTCTAAAGTCCCTATCTCAGGCTATGCAAGGCCTGTAGCTAGATGGGTGATTCTCAGAATAGTTCTCTTCTATGGAACTTGTTCTTAGCCTGTCTGTCATTTCTGCCTGTGCCTCTGTCCCTCCACTCCTACCTTGCTTCTCTGTACTTCCTTTCTCCTTATCCTCCCCTGTCTTAAGTACTTTTTCCACTTTTATCCTTAAGGTAGGGAACTTTGAACAAGGAAGGAGATTCGAATCGGGTATGTGCCAGTGGAGGGTATCTCCTCACTTGTCAGCTTGGCTTCTCTCACCACCTCCAAACTGGCCGCACACCTCTCCATCCCTCAAGGGCTTTCTGCTCACCTGGGATAGAGCACGACTCTCACTACAGCCAGATGAGACAGGTTGGTGCAGCCTTGCTCTGCTGAGCCACTTCTGCAATCAGGTGTTCACTTAGCACAATTGCCTCATTAGGTGTGGTTAATAGTACTGTGGTTTTACATACCCTTTCATAATTGATTTTTTTGACAGAGAAGAATTCCACTATTGTGGAGTTCTACATGTTGTGTTTGCATGCACATTACATTTTTAGCACATCGATTGCTGGCCAGGTAGGTATATATGTGGGTCTTAACAAACCCACAGCTAGATCAGTGAGTTGGGACATTTTTGAGGATGAAGTTAGAGAGGACACCAGTTGGGAATTTTTCTCTCAGTTTCTATCCCTGGAGCATAATGGAAGATTCCCTGGTTTAGAAGCCCTGTTTTACAAAAGAAGCCAGAGAGCCACAGAGTGTGGTCCTAAACCTTGGATGCTGCCTGCATCCGTCATCAAGTGCTACAGTGCTATTTCTTCTAATATGCAGTGGAACTGACTTTCCTAGGTATGTCTTTTGGTTGTTATGGGTAGGATTTCCCATGAAAGAAATCACACCATGGCAGGACCTGCCACAGACTGGAGTTTTTAGGACTAAGGTCTTTGCATCTCCTGCCGTTCTCTTGGCTCTCACCATTAGGCCCTCCCTGGATGGCATGATGCTCACTTCCCTTGAGGAGAGCCATCTGAATTTTTAGTCAACCAATTCAAAAGACAGTCACTTCCAGAATCAACTTCAATAGTCACACCTAGAAACATGCTTTTACCAGCGCTCTAGACATGTTTCATCCTTGTCAACTTGACATACAATAGTAAGCATGAAAAAGAAATAAATCTTGGCTTGCCTCGGGTGAGATAAAAATCCATTCACCAAGGAAAGTCAGTAGCTGAGATTGGCATCAAGAGTTAAGGCATATAGGGCCAGCAAGAAGGGCTCCATGGCTAAAGTCATGGCTTTCCAAGTCATGGCCTGACAACTTGAGTTTGATTCCTGTAACCTACGTGAAGATTGGAGGAGAGAATCCATTCCGCGAAGTTTTTCTGTGTCCTCCACATGCACACCCTAAATGCACATCTTTATACAGGAATGCACACACAAATAAAAATAGAATTTTGAAAAGAGTTGGTACATGTGACCCTTTGAGGCAGATGCATAATGCCAAATGCCAAGTTTCAGGATATGGCTTATGGGAATAGAAAATATGAGAGCTATTAATGAAACCTACCTCTAGCTTGTAACTGTAGTCTATTCAGTTATGAATGCCTGAAATGAAGCCTGTGTCTCTTGACTTCCCCCAGGCAGTCAGAGTAAGCACTGCAAGGAGTCCCCTTTCTTCATCCTCTCTGTGGGTTATGTCACACTCCAGGATATGGCTGTTTAAAGTTCTTGGCCAGGACCCAGTGCCATCTTGCTAATGGTCTCTTGACTGTGGCCAGACTGCCTCGTATTTTCCAGAGAGCTGGAGAAAGAAAGGCCAAGCAGATCCTCCCTCACCCCCAACTAATAAAGCATTTGTAGACACACAGAGAGATATTAAGCCAGGAGGGGGTGAAAAGGGGGCCACTTTGAAAAGCCTTTAGAAAGCCTCCTCTCCCATCTGTTCAATTCGTAGGAAGGCTCTGTTTTCCATACTTAAAGGTTTTGTAAATTCATTACCAACAAGTAAAATGTACAAAGCACACACAGAGACATCAAGGTCTGATTCACCATCTGCTGGGGAGTTGCATCCTTACAAATAGTGCAGTTCCAGTCCCTGTCAGTTATAGGAGTGAGTATATGCCATCCAGGACCCAGAGTTACCAATGAGGGGAGAGCTCTCCTCTATCATTTTCTTATTGCATATGGATAGTATTCACGGATCTTGGGTTTTCTCCCATTTAACCCAGGGTAGCTGAAGGATGCCTATGGGTTATCATATAGAACATTGTATTCGTTCTCACAAAACCTAGGAAGAGAGACAGCGTTAGAGATGGAGTTTAACTCACAAGCTACTGCTGTTTGTGCTTCAGCGAGGCCAGCTTGGCTGGATATTGATGTGTGTGTGTGTGTGTGTGTGTGTGTGTGTGTGTGTGTGTTGTGGGGGGCTGCATCATTTTTTTCTCTCTGAAGAGCTCTGCTTCTGTCATCCCCTTCAGACCTCTCTTTAATGGGCCCAGAGTAGTCCATTCAAAGCTGGCCCCTGGCAGAGGTATGAATGAGCTAAGTCTGAAATGCTCCTCAATTAAATGCCCTCTGGCTATGCTTTTTTCCGTTTGTTTTTTTTTTTTTTTCCTCCCCAGTAGTACCAATGTGGCCAGTTGACTCCAAAGGCTCTGCTGTCCTCTGAGGGTTTCTTGTGTCCGTCTCTGCTAATGTGTCTCACTCAGCTCTTGTACCCTGAAAATAAGTTTATGGTATTCATGCTAATCTTTCTGGAGAAGACTTGTGACCCTATACCTGGTGTTCAGATACACCTGTCATTGTTCACAGGCCTTCATTTCCTTCATAGGCTCCATGCAGTTTGCAGCTCATCTCACTATTTTAGCAGTTTGTAAAACCTCTAGCAGGCCAGGCCTACCTGGAGGAAGTGAGTCTTAGGGGAAGGTGAAGAGGAAGGGGAAGGGAAAGGGCTTGAATATTATGGCCCATGCTTGTTTCTATTTCAAGTTCTCTGTTTCCTGATTAACTGAACTGTAAGCAAGCCACTTTGTGTCTCTGTAAGTGTGAGCACAAGTTTCTTCCAGGTGGCATGTCTTTCATGTTTTGGGAATATGAGCCAAACTCAGTCTTTCCTCTCTTAAGTAGCTTTAGTCAGGTATAGTGACATGGGACATTTTATTCATTCAACATTGAGCTGTCGATTATGACTGTAGGCATGTTTCTAACTGCTGGCAAAATGAACTAGGCAAGGCCTCTATGAAGAACCCACTCTGTAAGGGAAAGGAGATAGACAAAACATCCAGATTCTGATAAATACCTAGATAAGGTTAGGCAACCAAATAGCCACTAGAGTTAACATATGTGTAGGTTGGTGGTGGAGAACTTGAGATGGACAATCTACTGGGATCTCCCTGAGGGATGCTTCTTAGCAGAGACCTGCATAGGCAAAAGGAGCCAATGTCCTACTGGCCTGTTAAAGAGAGATCCAGGCAGAGACAACAGAAAGTACACAAACATTCCTGAGTCAGGGATGCCTTTCCATGTTCTGGGCTGAAAAGAAGTTCAGGTGAATGACAGGCAGTCATGGGCCATACAACCAATGACAGTCAGATGCTAGAGAGGTAGTCATGGGCCACACCACCAGGACATGAGGCATGGATGAAATGCTTAGACTCTGTATTAAGGGTAGTGATAAACATCTGTAAGGTTTTAAGCAAGGCAGTAATGTGATATATAAACAGTATTTATAGTGTGTGTGTGTGTGTGTGTGTGTGTGTGTTGGCTTGTTCTATGGAGCACATGTAGAGGCCAGAGGACTCTGGTGGGAGCCTCTTCATTCTCAAGAATCATAAACTCAGGTAGTCAAGCTTGCCTTGGTGACTGATCAGTACCCTTACCTACAGAGCTATCTCATTGGCAGTGATTTATATTTTAAAGGAAACATTTTTGCTGCTGCAAAGAAGTCAATTAGAAAGGAAATTTGGATTCCAAGGCCAGGCGTACCAATGGTAAAAAGGTAGTCTCCTGGGGGTACACTTAGAATCAATGGAAGTGGGACTTGGAGATACATTAGATATAACGTGGAGCAAAAAGGATCACTAATCATAACCAGTAAGATATAACATCACATACCTGTGCCTATAATTCCAGCACATGGAGGGAGGAGAATCAGGAGTTCAAGGTCATCTCTGTTATATATTGAGTTTAAGGCCAGTGTGTACTCCATGAGTATCTGTACAAAACAAATTAGAAATAACCATGAGAGATGCTTTAACTGTGAACCTGAGTGTCCTTTCTATAAAATACGTACTTGGTGAGCATTTAGTAATATCAACAGCTATGTGATTGGATGTAAGATTGCCCTGCTGATTGCAAATAAGCAAACAAACACATGTGGACCAACCAACCAACAAAACCAAGACAGATCCATCTGAAAGCATGGCCATGGGTCCCTAGACTGCTCAGGAGAATGACATGATATTAACCCCTGGATGCCTATACTCTGCTCTGCTAATCTTTTACATATCCAGCAGAGGGATTCTGCACTGCCTTTCCCACCTCCTCATCTAGAAAACTTTTCTGAAGCCTTGGCTGGCTGTGAATGCTCAAGAACTTTTTCTGCCACTTGCGTCATTCCCTACTTGTCTAAGAGATTTTTTTTGTATTAAAACTTATATTGACAGTATGGTGATGATAAAAACAAATTGAGAAATTCACATTTAATTGAATTCACCAGGTTTGTGAATCTGGAGGAAAAGGCTAGACAGGGTCAGCTGTCTGAGCTTGAGTTCAAATTGTAAGCACTGTTGGATATATATATATATATATATATATATATATATATATATATATATATATGTGTGTGTGTGTGTGTATACATGTATATATGCATATATATATATGCGTGCTTTTTGGTATTTTCTTTTTTATTGGATATTTATTTACATTTCAGATGTTATCCCCTTTCCTCATCCCCCCCTACCCAGGAACCTTCTATCTCATCCCCCCTCCTCCTCCTTCTATGAGGATATGCCCCTCCACTCACTCCCACGTTGCCACACTTAAATTCCCCCACACTTTGGCATCCAGCTTTCACAGGACCAAGGATCTCCTCTCCCACCTATGCCTGACAAGACCATCCTTCCCTACATATACAGCTTGAGCCATGGGTCTCTCCCTATGTGCTTCCAGGCTGGTGGTTTAGACCCTGGGAGCTCTGGTTGGTTGGTATTGTTTCTCTCCTTATGGGGCTGCAAACCCTTTCAGCTCCTTCAGTCTTCTCTCTAACTCCTCCATTGGGAAACCCATGATCAGTTCAATGGTTAGCTGTGAGCATTCACCTTTGTATATTTCAGGTTCTGGCAGATGTCTAAAGAGACAGCCATATCAGGCTCCTGTCAGCATGCACTTCCTGGCATCCACATCAGTGTCTACCTTTGGTAACTGCACATGGGATGGATACACAGGTGGAACAGTCCCCAGAAGGCCCCCCATTCAGTTTCTGTCCCACACTTTGTCTCTATATTTGCTCCCATGAGTATATTGTTACTCCTTCTAAGAAGGACTGAAGCAACCACACTTTGGTCTCCCTTCTTCATGAGCTTCAAATGATCTGTGATAAAAACCAGGATAACAAGAACTATACTCAACAATAAAAGAAATTCTGGGGGATTCACCATCCCTGACCTCAAGCTGTACTATAGAGCAATAGTGATAAAAACTGCATGGTATTGGTACAGAGACAGGCAGGAAGATCAATAGAATAGAATTGAAGATGCAGAAATGAATCCACACACATATGGTCACGTGATCTTTGACAAAGGAGCTAAAATCATCCAGTGGAAAAAGGACAGCATTTTAAACAAATGGCTGGTTCAACTGAAGGTCAGCATGTAGAAGAATGCAAATTGATCCATTCTTATCTCCTTGTACAAAGTTCAAGTCTAAGGGGATCAAGGATCTTCATATAAAACCAGATACACTGAAACTAATAGAAGAGAAGGTGGGTAGAACCTTGAATACTTAGGCACAGGGGAAAAGTTCCTGAATAGAACACCAATGGCTTATGCTCTAAGATCAAGAATTGACCAATGGGACCTCATAAAATTGCAAAACTTCTGTAAGGCAACGGACACTGTCAATAGGACAAAACGACAACCAACAGATTGGAAAAATATCTTTACCAATCTTACATCCAACAGAGGGCTAATATCCGATATATACAAAGAACTCAAGAAATTAGACTCCAGACAACCAAATAACCCTATTAAAAAATGGGGTTCAAAGCTAAACAAAGAATTCTCAACTGAGGAAACTCTAATGGCCTAGAAGCACCTAAAGAAATGTTCAGCATCCTAAGTCATCAGGGAACTGCAAATCAAAACAACCCAGCGATTCTACCTCACACCAGTCAGAATGGCTAAGATCAAAAACTCAGGTGATAACAGATGGTGGCAAGGATGTGTAGAAAGAGGAACACTCCTCCATTATTGGTGGGATTGCAAGCTGGTGCAACCACTCTGGAAATCAGTCTGGCAGTTCCTCAGAAAATTGGACATAGCATTACCTGAGGACCCAGCTATGCCACTCCTGGCCATATTCCCAGAATATATCCAAGGACGTATGCTCCACTATGTTCATAGAAGCCTTATTTATAATAGCCAGAAACTGGAAAGAACCCAGATGTCCTTCAGCAGAGGAATGGTTATAGAAAATGTGGTACATTTACACAATGGTGTATCACTCAGCTACTAAAAACAATGAATTTGAGAATTTTTTTAGGCAAATGGTTGGAATTAGAAAATATCATCCTGAGTGAGGTAACCCAATCACAAAAGAACACACATGATATGCACTCAATGATAATTGGATATTAGCCCAAAAGCTTGCAATGTCTAGGAGATCTTAAAGACTAAGGTCTGGCTTTAAATTTGCAGTGGCTGGTAGTTTCTATCTAGCCACAGATCCTCATGAATTTTTATAGGCGAGTCTGAGGAGGCCATTTTTCCCTGTTTAGTACTCTCCCATGGCTGTCTTTGTTCTTTCACTGAGAATGAAGTATTGCCACCCTATGCTCTGCTTTCTGTCCTTTCTGCCTGGTCAGATGCCATAATCCTCTGTGACTCAGCTTAAGAGCCTCTGGCTTGTTGTTCATCCTAGCTCACACTCATGCCTTTTCCCCCAAATCTGTTTACCTTTCACTACTATCACAGAAAGAGATCAGTAGTGGGCTTGACACCACAAGTCTTAGAAAGATCTGAGTGCAAGTGTGCTCTTGGGTGATTATACCTGGGAACTAGTCACCTCTGTTCACCCATAAAATATATCCATCTCCTCAGTGATAAGGGTGGCTCACTGTGACTAGACATACTTTATGCTGAGAACCCTAATTTATTTTGAGGTTCCAGAGTTGTGACATATGTTAAATAGAAGGTGCCTATCTGACCTACCCTAGTGGAAAGCTTGCCATTGTGTTTCTAACTGTTAAGCCAAGCAGATACATCACACACATGTTGCTAAAGGAGGGAAAGCATGTGAAAAGCAGCCTATCAATTCCTTCAGACACTGCCTGTGTCTTTCCACTATGATCCATTTGTGTGTCCTACATCATCAGAGTAAATATTAGCTATGGGCACGAATATATGCTGAGCCCAGTGAATATTTGACATGAATATTCTAGCATATTCTTGAGACCCTTCAGCCTCTACTATTGGAGCCATTAGGATTATTGCATCCCATCCCTAGTGGCTTTCATTTACTATCCTATTAGCCTATGTTTTTCAGTAAGTCTTTTGCTCCTGCAAAATCTTAAAAGCAGAGCTATGTCTAATACATAGACTCATCCCCTATAGAACTTATTGCAAAGATCTGGACAGCTAGAAGAAATTTGAGAAGTACCTGATAGGGTGATGCATGACTAAATGAAGGAAATGTCAAAGCCACTAGTGGTTGGGGTGGTCTCCCCACACCAGACTGTGGGTAAGAAGCTGAGACGCTTTAATGCTATTAGTGATGTCTTATCGCCTGGGGCAAGAGGGCTAAATTGATTAGACTGCAGTTGAGCTTCCTACCATCATGAGGGAGACCAGAAACCTTTGCTAAAACTCCAGGAAGTAAAGACCTTTGTACATAACAGTAGGTGGAAATACTCTAAAGCTTTTAGAGCTTGTTGCAAGTGTGTGTGTGCAAGCCAGGGACTTTCACTCTCAGTGCTATACTTTGTGCTAGGGGACAAGTAAGCAACTATCTCTAGATCTGGGCATGAAAAGTACAGGGGAGTGGCTACATGTACCTACCTACTTAGACCCATGTCAGTATTCCAAAATGGCACAGCTGGGTATATATATACTTTTATGTGCATGAGCAGCCATATTTTCCACGTACTTGTGCAGGCTTTTGTGAATTTTTGTGACTGCCATGCATAATTCTGAGTTCATGCATTTGTAATGTGTAGGCATGTATGTTTGCAATCACTCTTGCAAACTAGAGCAAGCCTGTGTACACATGTGAACATGCATACTGATCTCTGCTTATCTACTCCATGCTGAGCCCAGACTCCTGCTTTAATCACATCTGCAGCTGAGCAACTGCAATAACTGCCGCGGCCTCCTAACACTATCAGGATTGCTTTAGCCCTTTCAGGATTACCAGGGCTCAATGTAGTTTAAATATATCTCCAGTCCTAATCCCTAAACAAAGATGCAATGATTTCTGCTAAATATGGAGGATTATTTATTAAGATAAAGTCAAAGCTATGAGAAGCCACATCTGGTGAAACACTGCCATGGAAGAAGAATCATCCTTATCTCCATGGGGGAGGGGTCAGGCAGAAAGGCCACTCTGTGAGGTGACAGCAGTGCCTATAAACATACAGAGTCAGTAAGAGAATGTCCAGCCTCCCTCACTAGCTAGAATAAGGCACAGAGCTTGAAAGAGAGCAAGGTCCAAGAACTAGACTTGAAGTTATGATGCTCTGTGAAGGTACAAAGGAAATGTAAGTCACTCCTGCTTTTAAGGAACCCCATTAAGCAGTGGGAAGTAGGTGGGCTACCGCCAGCTCAGAGAACACTGTGGGACACTGTTCTGCAGGACTGTGCCAGGAGGCATATCTAACATGCTAAATACATTCAATAGGATTTCAAGATCACCTAGAAACCTTTCTAGTGAGACTGATGGGCCTACATAACTAAGAAGTGAACCCCCAGAGCATGAGAGGACAAAGAATACATATGAGCACAGCCTTGGCCACGCCAGTACTGGAGGCCATGTTAAGGAAGCTCAGAGTGGGCAATCCTCTCCTCGTCAGATAGAGCCCCTGCTGCTCACAATGGGAACATTTTACAACACACACACACACACACACACACACACACACACACACACACGTCGGGTTTGAAATCTGGGGAAGGAGTTAGAGGCTGCAGAAATATGTATGGCCTTTGAGAAAGCAAACTCATTGTACTTTACCCTCTTCCAAATAATAAGGATGATGAACTACCATTTTAAAGTCCATTAAGTGGGATACATTTTTAGTCATTATTTAGAAAGAATTTGTATGCAACCTGTGCTTGAAATCGTAAGAGAGGCATGGGAAGGTATAACCCTGACTAGAATGAAGCTAAAATTCATAAAAATATGTATATGCTATATATTGTATACAATGTATATGTACTATATATAGTACACACACACAGACACAGACACACATACTATATATGTATATAATTTAATATGTATGTGTATGTATATATTTGCCTGGTGCCTGTGGAGGCCAGACAAGGCAACTAGATCCCCAGAATTTGAAGTTGAGCTGCAGTGTGGGTGATAAGAACCAAACCCAGGTTCTCTGCCAGGGCAGCAAGTGCTTTTTACTGAGGAGCCATTTCCCCAGTTTGATAACTGATAAATTAAAGGTCGGATTTAAATTTGTCATTCCATTTTTTCCCTACTTGCTCCTGTCTGTTTTTTCACATAATTCTTGGTTTTGACTAAATTTTGTTATTTTATTTTCTCTTTTGTTGACTTACAACTCCTTTTTCTTTTATTCTAATGCTTGTTTCTGGGCTTTTAACCTATTACAGTTAACCTTCACATGATATCGTTCTAGTTCCCACACAATGTGATAATTTTAATATAGTGTACGTGTATCTTTCCTCTTTTGCTCCTCTGCTGTTGAACATTTTCTCTATATAGGACATAACATTGTAGGCTACATTGTTATTATTTTACTTTAAATACTCAATTATCCTTTAATGTATTTAAATTTTTAAGATAGGAATTACACAGAAACACATATATAGTTAATACACATGTGTATATAAATTATATACACACACACAAAGAAAACCACACATACAAATGCATTTACCAACATAGTCACCACTTTCAGTAGACTTTATTCTTCGATGTTTTGAAATATATTTGCTTGGTATGAAATGTCAGTTTTAGTCTTTTAGTATTCAAAATATATTTTACACTGTCTTCTTGCTTGTTTTCTAATATAAAAAGGTACTCTTATAGTTATCTTTATCCTCTGTCCTTTTTCAGGGTTAATATTTATGAGTAATTTTGAACTCTTTTGATAAGAAAAAAATACTCAAGCCAATCTAGTATAACAGTTGATGAAACCTTGAAAACTCACATCATATGCTTTCTCCCTAAATCAAGAGCATCTACTCTGCCTGTGTTTGTTTACTATTGTGCTGGAAATTCTAGACAATGGAACAATGCATGAAAAAGATAGAAAAGGAAGAAAGAGAAATATGTATTGCCTTTTTAATGTAGGCAACATGAAGATCTGTGTCAAAATGATTGTTCATGTCAAATTCCTTTATAATATAGAAAACATATACCTAAAATACTATTAGAACTAGCCAGTGTGCCAAGTTGCACAATAAAAGATCTATTTAACATACAATAGTATTTCTATTAGCTATATTCAATATATTAATATATTAATATATATATTAGCTATATATATTCAATATATATATATTGAATATATATATTCAAATATACAAAATCTTTCTTTCTCTCTCCTCTTCCCTCTTTCTCCCCCCACTCTCTGTATTCCTTCCTCCCCTTCCCTCTCTACTTCCTTCCTTCTTCCCTTTCTCCCTCCCTCCCTTTCTTCCTCCTTCCCTTCCTTCCTTCCTTCCTTCCTTCCTTCCTTCCTTCCTTCCTTTCTTCTTTCTTTCTTTGCTATATGAGGTATTTAATCTTGGTCTTTTCATACATGAGATAAACATTGTTCATCTGAACTACTTCCTTAGTCCACTTTTACTTACATTTTGAGGTATCGTTTTACAAAGTTGCTTAATTTAGCCTTGAACTTAATCTGTGCCCAGGGAAGGCCTTGAACTTTGAATCCTCTTGATTCAGCCTCCTACGTAGCTAGGATTACATGCCTGGCTTGACAAAGTATTTTTCTCATATTGAAAACTGTAAACTATTGGACCGAAATTGAATATGTTCTGAAGAAATAGAGAGATACACCATGTTCACAAATTGATGGATCAATATGTTCAGATGTTGTGTCTACTCAAATTGATCTTTAGATGCACTACAATTCCAATTAATAAAAAACAAACAAGTTTCTGTATAGAAATTGACAAGTTTGTTTAAAGTTCAAGAGAAATGCAATAATTCAAACTTCTGTTAAAAAGTGAAAGGGCTAACACTTTCTAACTTTAAGATATTAACTTAACTTTGGTGAAGGTGCAGCAAATAAAGATGGACAGAGAATTTACCTCGACAGAGAAGAGTGTTTATCAATAGACTCACATAAGAGGGATTATTGCTTGGTTTTACTTTAAAAAAAAAAAAGGAGCAAAGGCCATTCTATAGTGAAAGGAGAACTTTGTCTACTAACAATGCTAAAATAGTTGGCCATGTCTATGTAAGAAATGAATCTTGGATCAATTTTTCTCATGATATTAAAACATTAAAATAAAAATGGCTTATGATTTTTTAAGTATAAACACTAAACTGTTGAACATATTGAAAATCTTTCTGACTTATTGTCAAGCGAAGATTCTTTCAGTATAACAATGCCTCAGTTAATAAAATAATAATGGATAAAATGGTTTGTTGTTTTTTTAACAAAAACCTCAATCCTTCAATTTTACCAACAAAGACGAGGGAGCCAGATGCTAAGGTGAAAGTCTGCTAGCTTAGAGAGGCAGAGAAAATACCTAGGTGACCTTCCTCCTCAGCCTATGTCCCAAATGGAAGCCCCCCTTTCATGTCATCTCAGAAAAACCTGCCTCAAATTGAATGTCCTCCTTCTAGTTCCTTTGAATTTCTCTATCTGTCTTCCTGACACCCTCTTACTCTCTATGTGTTTTCTTAATAATCCTATGTTCCCTTCCTGTCAATGGGTTGCTTGCTCTGCCTCCTGAATTATGGTTGACTTTATTCCCATTTATAATATTCAAGCAGGAAGCTTTTGGATTAAAGGTATGTGCTAAGGCAGAGCCACACCACAGCTAATTTTTTTTTGTTTTGTTTTTTGGTAAATAACATAGGGTTCACAGTGTGATCAAATATCCTGCAATAATGGATTTGGTCAAAATTTTAAAAAATACTTTTGATAATTAAAGAGTTTATTAAAATAGTAGAAAAATACAGAAATCTGGGGAAAATTTGTGACATATACACATGATAAAGAATTTATTCAGAGTATATAAAGTACTCTCTAAACTTAGTAGTAAGGAAGAAGCAAATTTTAAAAATAACAGGAGACTTGAACAGACACTGTATGAAAAAATGTACAGATAACTGTAAGAGCATGTGAGAAGTTTCTGAACTACACTAATCACTGCTCATATGCAAATTAAAAGTACAGAAATAGGACACTACATAAGCATCATACCAACCATAAACTAAAACATTGAGATACTGCTACATAAACACTGAAACAGCTAAAACTATAAAGACCTCATATTACTCCTTCTGGGGATGATGTGGAGCAAAGGAGACACTTGACTTACTAGTTGATGGCAATGCACTTGGTAGAATATATTTGAAAAACATGTAGAAAGGTTTTATAGACTAGACATACACATGACATATGATCCAACCATTTTATTTCTAGGTATTAATCCACAAAACAAGAAAGCATACAGGTTGTACAAACATTAATGCACAAGTGATTGCAACAACTCTACTTGTAATTGCCCTCAAATTGGCAGCTATCTAAACCTTCATCAGAAGACAGGGGTATAATCCATCAGTGGTTTACCCATGGAGTAGAATACTACTCAACTACAAAATAAGTAAATGGCTAAATTACATCAGTATGTGTTAACTTCAAAATTACTGCATGAAAATGACATGTCAAATATATCATTATAGTAATTGAAGATATGGAGCCTGAAGTGGCCATTTCCCATAGCCAGGAAGGATTCTCAGTTGAGGGATAAGGATACCAAGCTACCCACAAAAACTTCAACCCAGGATGTTTTCTGCCTACAAGATGTACAAGGGACAAAAAATGAAGGGGAGACTGAAGGAATAGCCAACCAATGACTGGCCCAACTTGGGACCCATCCTGTGGGCAAGGACCAGTCCCTGACACTATTAGTGATACTCTATTATGCTTGCATACACATACTAGTATAACTATCCTCTGAGAGGCTCCACCCAGAAGCCTGTGGAAACAGATGCAGAGACCCACAGCAAAACATTAGACAGAGATCTGGAAGTCTTATGGAAGAGTTGGGGGAAGGATTGAGAGACCCAAAGGGGATAGGGACTCCACAAGAAGACCAACAGAGTCTACTAACCTGAACCCTTGGCAGCTCCCATAGACTGAACCACCAACAAAAGAGCAAGCATCAACTAGACCTAAGCCCCCACACATATGTATCATATGTGCAGCTTGGGCTTCATACAGGTCCCATAACAAGTAGAGCTGGGGCTGTTCCTGACTCTGTTGCATGCCTGTAGATTCAATTTCCCTAACTGGGCTATCTTGTCTGGATTCAGTGTGAAAGGATGTACCTAGTCCTAGAATGACTTGATGTGCCAGGGTGAATTGATATCTAGGGAGGGAGTATCTCTCCCTTCTCAAGAGAAGAAGGGGAGGGAGCAAACAGGGAAGGGGTGTATAAGGGGAAGAAATTTGGAGGATGGGGGTTGTGATAAAGTGAATAAATGAATGGATAAATAAATAAATAAATAAATGATTAATTAGAATCCAAAAAATGTGACTGTAAAATAGGAATGTATGGTCAAATCTATGAGGAGTAACATTATGTAATTCAAAAGAAAATTGATGGAAGTGGAGATTACCATGTTAAGCTTTAAAAGATAACTAAATTAAAAGGACAGGTTTTGCATGTTTCTATTCATTAGTGACATTTTGAAGTTAGGAAATCATGACAGTAAAAGGAATGCTATGAAAGAGAAATGGGACCAGAAGGGGCAAGAGACAAAATGAAGGGGAATAAATGTGACCCAAGGATATAGCATGCATGAAAAATTTACACCAAGACCTATTATGTACATTAATAGACACCAATGAAAGAATCAGAAAATAAAAAGCAAATATTGTGTGTTTTGTGGACAGTGGGCTGGCTAAGAGACAATGAAGAGAAAGAAGAAAAAGGTGGCATATGGAACCTCAATGGAGGATGATATTTATGATTGTGGTGACAGTTTTATTGGTGTAATGTACACAAATCTTAACAGATTATTATCTTAAGTATGTATAATTTATTGTTTCTCAGTTATACTCAATGAAACTGTCAAATAAATTAAGAATAAGAAAAATGATAGATTTGGATTAATTAATAGGATAGGCAGGAGGCTAATTATAATGGGCATCTAGAGAGATACTTTATGTGGGAAAATTCACGCTTGTTGATTCACTCCACATGATATTTATACAATAAGTGGATGCTAAAAATGTCATTAATCTGTATTGTAAGGAAGATGCACGTGTAGTACATAAATTGAACCTCTGTGGAATGGGGGAATGGATTAAACCAACAAGATTTAAGAAACCAGGATAATTGATAGCTCTGAGAGAGATTAGAGGGGAAAAATGAGGATTCTTGAAAAAATGGTGAATCATATTAATTGAAAAGATTTAATATTTATCTGAAATAATATCCTAGCTCTCTTTATCTTGTTACTCTGAACGTAGACACAGGAAAACATAAAGAAGGGCCATATAGTCTCAATGGAAGGACATCATCACATTTAGATGAGTTCTTTTCTGCTCCATGAGGAAGCCACATACCACTAGAAAAACATGATTGCAGATGATGCTCCTCCAGCCCACACAAAACTCTAAAATTCCATGGGGGCCTGGGGTCAGCAGAGGCTATTTTGCATTCTCCAGTCCCGAATCTTGAGTTCAGCTGGTTCATTGGTCACTATTTTCTTTTAATAAACCAGAAAATGGGAAGAACTGAAGTATTTAATCATCACACTAATGTCTAGTGTTTTGGGTTAGATGGGTTTATAAACCAAATAAAGAAAACCCACAAATCTGTAGCTATCCAGACCTTTGTCTAGTATCACAGTGTTTACTGGGCTCCTTTGTTCTTCCTTATCTTCTAGGGTCTACCTCTGGCTATGCTTCTTTGGCAGTCAATCTTAGCATAGTAAGCGTCCTATTATTTTGGTTCATTGTAAAACACATTCTTCATTAAAAAAAAATAACTCCATTAAGGAAGAAGAGACAAACAAAAGTAGTGAAAAAATGAAAATATAATAGCAAGGGCTTTGTCTTTCTAATGTTAACTTATGTTGGCTACCACCATTTAGTGAATCAACTGGATCCAGCTTCTTTACTAACTACATTCAAACTCAAAGTCATCTCAAGCTTCTCAAACTCAAGGTCCAAAGCTAATTTACAATGCTTGAGTTACTTCTGAGAGCAGGAACCCAGCAGAATTTGTGTGAGCCCTAACTAGACCTTACTTTGTTTTTCTTTTGAGTCTGAAAGTAGCTTTGTAGCCAAGATTGGCCTGAAATTCCAGAATGTCCTTCTTTCTTATTCTCCCATGTTCTGGAATTACAGGTCACCAGCTTCTAGGCTTTGTATTCTGCTTTGCCTCCTTCACTCAAAGACCCCTTTGAATCTAGGCTCTTTTCTTTTGTACTCCTGTTCTGTGATGCAGAGTCATGTTAAGTTTTGTTCTCAGTGTACATTACAGCACTCAGGATACACTAAGTAGTTACTAAGTAGAAGAGTGGCCCTGAGCATCAGCTGTCTATATTTATTTAATTTGGAAGTCACTCACTGGCTGACATTGACAACTGCCTACAGGAGTTTTTTATCTGACACTCTAGTTTTCTTTTTGGAAACCTGATTTCATTTTCAATTCTATCATATAATGGATGATGATGGTCATGTCACCAAACACTGTCTCCTGTTTTCTACTGGTTAATCCTAACACAACTGAAGCACAAGAAAATGACCTTAAGTCCAATCTTATAAAGATGATAGAGACCTTTAAAGAGGACACGAATAAATCCCTTAAGGAAATACAGAGAAAACCACCAAACAGGCAGAGTAGTCTTTAAAGAGGAAACAAATCAATCCCTTAAAGACATAGAGAAAAATACAATTAAACTGGAAAAGAAAATAAATAAAACTGCAGGACCTTAAATTGGAAATAAGAGCAATAAAGAAAACAAAAACTAGGGGAATCCTGGAGATGAGAAAAATAGGGAAGAGAACAGGAACAATAGATGCAAGCCTCACCAACAGAATACAGGAGATGGAAGACAGAATCTCAGGCATAGAAGATACTATAGAAGAAATTGATACATCAGTCAAAGAAAATGTTAAATTCAAAAATTCTTGATACAAAACATCTAGAAAATCTGGTATATCATGAAGAGACCTAACTTAGGAGTAATAGGAATAAAAGAAGCTAAAAAGTCCCAGATACAAGGCTCAGAAAATATTTTCAACAAAATCATAGAAGAAAACTTCACCAACCTCAAGAAAGACTATAAATATACAAGCAGCTTATAAAACACCAATTAAACTGGACCAGAAAAGAAAATCCTCTCACCACATAATAATCAAAACAAAAACTTTATAGAACAAAGAAAGACTATTAAAAGCAGCAAGGGAAAAGAACAGGTAACACACAGGCAGACCTGTCATAATTACACTCTACTTCTCAGCAGAGACTCTAAAAGCTTGAAGGGCCTGGGTAGATTTCTTGCAACCTTTATAAAACCACAGATGCCAACCTTGACTACTATAACTAGCAAAATTCTCAATCATCATAGATGGAGAATACAAGATATTTCAAGACAAATTCAAATAGTGTATATCAACAAATCCAACCCTACAGAAAATACTAGAAGGAAAACCCCAATTCAAGGAGGATAAGTGCATCCAAGAAAACATAGGAAATAAGTAATTCTATATCAGCAAAATCAAGAAAAACATACACAAACATACACACACACACACACACACACACACACACACACACTAATGCTGTCAACACCAAAATAACAGGAAATAACAGTCACTGGTAATTTATATCTTTCAACATCAGTAGACTCAATTCCCCCAATGAAAAGGCACAGGCTAATATAATGGAGTGAAAACAGGGTCCATCCATCTGACAATAAAGACAGACATGATCTCAGAGTAAAAGAGGGAGAAATTTTCCAAGCAAACAGACCCAAGAAGCAAGTTTGATAGCCATTCTAATATCTAATAAAATAGACTTTCAAACAAAATTAATCAAATGAGACAGGGAAGGACAACTCACACCAAGTTGGTAGAAAAATCTACCAAGATGATATCTCAATTTTCAATATCCCCCAAACTCAAGGGGACCCACATTTGTAAAAGAAGCATTGCTAAAGCTTAAGTTGCATATATAGCTTCACACATTAATAATGAGAGACTTCCCACTCTCACCAATTAACAGGTAATCCAGACAAAAACTAAATAGAGAAATAGCAGAACTAAAAGAAATTATAAATAAAATTGAACTAATAGACATCTATAGAATATTTCACCCAAACACAAAAGAATTTATCTTCTTCTAAGCACTTTATGCATCCTTCTCCAAATTGACCACATAGTCAGTCACAAAGCAAGCCTCAAAATACAAGAAAATTGAAATAACACCTTGTATCTTATTATCATCATGAATTAAAGCTTAACTTCAACAATGACAGAAACACCATAAGGCCGATACACTCATGGAAATTGAACAACTCTCTAGTCAATGATCTTTGGGTCAGGGGAGAAATAAAGAAAGAAATGAAAAACTTTATAGAATTCAATAAAAATAAAGGTACAACATACCCAAAATTATGGGATACAATGAAAGCAGTGCTAAAAGAAAATTCATAGCACTAAGGACCTCCATAAAGAAATTAGAAAGCTCTCATACCAGCAAATTGAAAGTACACCTTAAAACTCTAGAAGAAAGAAGCAAACACACCTAAAAGGAGTAGAAGTCAGGAAATAATCAAAATCAGGGCTGAAATCAATACAAATAAAACAATACAAAGAATCAAGGAGACCAAGAGCAGGTTCTTTGAGAAAATCAACAAAATAGACAAACCTGTAGCCAAAATGACCAAAAGAAAGAGAGACAGTATTCAAATAAATAAAATCAGAAATCAAGAGAGTGGCATAACAATAGATATTGAGAAACTTCAAAGAATCATTAGGTCTTACTTAAAAACTCTGTAATTCACAAAATTGGAAAATCATAATGAAATGAATGATTTTCTAGACAGATACCAATTACCAAAGTTAAGTCAAAATCAGGTAAATTATTTTAACAGCCCTATAATCCCTAAATAAATAGAAGCAGTCTTTAGAAGTTTCCAAGCCACAAAAAGCCCAGGGCCAGATGGGTTTAATGCAGAATTCTTCAAGACTTTCAAAGAAGAGCTAATACCAATACTCCTCAAATGATTTCACAAAAAAGAGTCAAGGAACACAGCCAAACTCATTCTATGAAGCCACAGTCACCTTGATACCTAAATCATGCACTCAAAAAAAAAAAAAAAAAAAGAGAGAGAGAGAGAGAGAGAACTTCAGACCAACTTCTCATATGATCATTGATATAAAAGTACCCAATAAAATACTTACAAAACTGAGTCCAGGAACATAGCAAAGACATCATTGATCATGACCAAGTAGGCTTCATTCCAGGGATGCAGGGATGGTTCAATATTCAAAATTCTATTAATGTAATCTACCATATAAACAAACCAAAAGAATAAAATCACATATTCATTCTCATTAGATGCTGAAAAAGCCTTTGACAAAATCAAACATCACTTCATGTTAAAGGCACATACTTAAATATAGTCAAAACAGCATAAGCAAGCCAATAGCCAATATCAAGCAAAATGGAGAGAAACTTAAAAGAATTCCACTAAAATCAGGGACAAGACAGAGCTGCACACTCTCTTCTTACAAGAAATGTAAGGATGGGGGATGGAGAAGAGACTGATGGGGAATGGCCAACCAATAACCAAGCCAACTTGAGACCCATCCCATGGAAAATTTTGGACACTGTTAATGATACCCTGTTATTCTTGTAGACAGAAGTCTAGCATGGCTGTCCTCTGAGAGGCTCCACCTAGCAGCTGACTCAGACAGATGAAGTTACCCACAGCTAAACAATGAAGGAAGCTTGGGGACTCTTATGGAAAAATAGGAGAAAGGATTATGGCCCCTAAGGAGATAAGAACTCTACAGGAAGACCTACAGAGTCAACTAACTTGGACCCTTGGGGCTCTCAGAGACTGAACCACCAACTAAAGAACATACATGGGCTGGACCTAGGCTTGCCTCTCATATGTAGCATATATACAGCTTGGTGTTCATGTGGGTCCAAATCAACTGGAGCAATTACTATCCCAAAGGCTATTGCCTGTAATATGGTATATGTTCTTCTAGCTGGGCTGCCTTGTCTGGCCTCAGTGGGAGAGGATATACATAACTGCACAGAGACTTGATGTGCTAGGATGGAGGGACACCTAGGGACACCCCCATCCACTCAGAGGATAAGAGTAGAAAGTTGAAGGAAGGATTGCAGGTGGGGGTGATGGGCAGTGAGCAAGATATAAAGTAAATAAGTTTAAAAAATTTGTGGCTCTTGTGAAGCACTCAGCTTTCATTGCCAGAACCCAAATGGTGGCTCATAACCATCTGTAACTTCAGTCCTATGGGATCTCAAATTCTTTTCTGACCTCCATGGGCACTAGGCATACATGTTGTTCAAAGTCCCCCCCCCCCCCACAGGCACACATACACATACTTGTTGCACATATATATACACACATATATACACATCCATGCTCATACAATACACTTGACGCTAATTAAACTCTGTAGAACACATATGTACACACTAACACACACAGAGTTACAGACACACAAGAGAGAGAGAGAAAGAGTGAGAGAGAGTGAGAGAGTGAGTGAGAGAGATTATTAGAAAGAAGTGCTCCAGAAGGAAAGAGAGAAAACAAGTGACCAATGAGAGTGAAAATAACTAAAGTGTATAATGTTGACCTGTAAAGAGTCCAAAAAACAAACAAAAAAAAATACAAAGTAAGTAAATGAAAAAAGGGTATAGATATAGGTATATAGCCACTAACTTCAGGGGAATTGTAACTCTGTTTTGCTGGGTCTTCATTTGACAAGCTCCAAGGCCTGTCTCACAGTTCTAAATTCAGGTGAGGGAAAGGATATTATTAGTTGAGTCCCTGTCAGTGCCAACTTTTGTCATATTTGTTCTCTTTTGTTAGGAACTGTTCCAAAATTCTTTGCCTTTGGAATCTGTAGGTGTGGGACTAAGCTAGTTTCTACCACTGAACAACAGGACTTGAGTTACAACTGCCAAGAACTACAAGGCCAAGGACAGCCAAGGACAGTTGTACTTGGTACAGCTAGAAAAATACATAGTTGGTTCTTTTTTGGCTTTCCCATTTCCAGCTCTGCCCACCTTTCCCTGACTGAGTCTACCTGGGTCCTGTCTCAGAGATCAACTGTTATCCTTTCTGGAATTTAGTGTAACCCTTATCATTCCTGCACTAACCATGCTTGACCTTGAATCTAAGTCTCTCTTTAAATCTACCTCAAGAAGACATTCCAAACTCTTGGCATCTGGTGATTGACTCTAGGAGAAGTGAGTAGCACTACTATGTATGAAGGGCATGAGAGAGAAATAAATTGTGCAGAGGATGAGTGAGGAGAGTGAAAAGAAATGCTGTCTCTGGCAGAAGACTTAAGAACCCAGAAGGCTGCCCCCACCCTTATGTGAGTGATAGACCTGCTTACTCTGAGTTACTGCCTCATGCGGGATTATCATTTTGAATAGTTCAACACAGATGTAGGAAGAGTAGGCTGGAGTTTGCAGCAGCCATTTCACTTATTGCTCAGGGCTGAATTTGGCACGAGGTGCTTACTGGTGTGTGCATACAAGGACAGAATTTAAAGTGCCAGTAAAATTGGTCATATCTTGACTATATTTGGTACCTGATAAAGGCAGGAGTAATCCTGGATTCAGATTCCCATGTCTTTAGGTCCCCAGAGTTTCCATTATGATAAAAAATATAAAAAGGCAGTAGACTGCTGTGTTTATAAAGATATATGTCAGATTTATGGAAGCTTGCTACTAAAATGACTCTCTGAGAGTAGGGATAGTTTGGTACTAAGATCATTCAAACAAAGGTCAAAAGACAAGCTTGAAATGTGAGATTACTCCTTGACTAGCTGTTTGATTATGAATAAGACAGAAGACTTCAGAAAGACTCATGAAGTGAAGTGAAGGGAAACAATAGTTGACTTTGTAATTTATAGTGACACTGTAGAAAAAAGAAGGATCACAATTCATTTTGTCAGCCATGAAACCGTTTTACAATCATCAGATGATATCTGTGTCCATGGAAATCTCTTATCTTACTCAAGCAAGTGCACTTAGTTTTTTCATTTTAGAGAACCTTTCTAAGCATTGAATTCAGGTTTGGTCTGACATTGAATCTGCTAGTAATTTCTCATATCTGTAAGGTCAAAATGAAGCCTTAGGGCACAATGTTGAAGTAAAATGTATATCTACTTATACATGCCTCATGCCAAAGTACACAGTACACACACACACACACACACACACACACACACACGCGAACTAGTTCAATTCTGTATCTAAATGCTCCATCATTCATACTTCAGTAGATATTTTGTAGATGTGTATTGGTTAGAATAGACAGTTCCTGGGGAAGCTCATTCTCAGCAAGAAGAAAGGCTTCTGTAGAATACAGGAGAGTCCCACAGAGATGACTGAGAACTTTATCCTTTATTTATCTCATCACTCATTGATGAGATAGAGCATTGGTTCCTTCACTGAAGTGTTGTATGGTTTGTTCAAGCTAATTCTACCTGGGCTGATCCAACATGGATCTAAGAGAAAGATGAGATGAGTGGATTGAGGCTTGAAACAAAATAACAATCTAGGTAGGAAAAGAGAAAAAAGAGTGATGGAGGACACATTAGAGCAGAAGTGGCACAATTAGAAAAATCTGAGAGAATCAATGAAATGCGACGTTAGTATTTAATAAGGAAAATGGAGGAATGGAGGGACAGGTAAGCCCAAAACTGTGGATGCAGTCAGTGTTCAGAGGATGGGTTGGAATGGATTAAGAAATTTAGACATATTGATGCAGGAGGTGGCAATGTATAGTCTTTCAGAGCTGGGGCTTGGTGTGATCTTGGTGGTGGCATTAAAGTTGGCTCTAGTCACAGTATCAAAGAACCAGTGAATATGGTATTGTGAAAGAATTGAGAATGTCCGGAAGACTCAGCTAGAGAGCTAGCCAGGGGACACAATGGGTAACAGAAACAGGAAGAGAAGAGGTTGTGATAGAATCAGTAGGTTCTCTGAAGGAGAAACTGCCCTGATCTGGTAGCTCCTGGTGGGAGCCATAAGCAATCAGATGAATGATATATAGCCTTCAAAGCACAGGACTGCAGAAGCAAGCACAGGAGCAAGAAAGAAGTTGTGGGCTTTGGGAGCTACACTGGGTTTTGCATTTAGTTTTCTGAGACATTAGAGGAGAGCTCCTATAGTAGGTAGGTAAATAGACCATCCTGGAGCCCAGCAGAGCAGCTGAACTTTAGTACCAATAGCTGTGACTTCATGTGACTCTATCTAGTGAAGCTGTAGTCTCTCCTTGTCAATCTTTGGAAGCTCCAAGCTGTAGCTCCTCAGTGGAGTAGAGAAGAGCTGATGTGGTCTCTTTTGTTTTCAATATGACCTTTGCATTCTGTTCCCTAGAATCTCTTTTCTTGGGGCAGACATCCCCTTACCTTCATAGAATAGAAGATGAGATTTGATCCATTGGATCAGAGAGTGTGAGATAGGAAGAATCCCTACAGTAAGAGGATGGGGTGGGAAGGAAACAAAGCATCCTGTGTGAAAAGCTGTCTGTATCTGACTGTGAATGTGGGTTTATCAATTAGTACTTATTTTCAAATGCTAACCTCTTAAGAACATGGTACTACAAATGGCTCTGTATCTCAAACCACAACTTCTTCTTACCCCATTTAGCATTTTCCCTCCTATCTTTGAGGTGGTTTCCATCAACCCTGAATCCATGGATTTAGAATTAAACAGGTCTGTATCTAACTCTATCTTGTACATTGTTAATAGAATAAGCCCTGTCTGTCTGTCTGTCTATCTATCTATCTATCCATCCATCTATCGATCTATCTGCCATGACCTTCTTCTCCCCCTCATGTAAGTAAATCTTGTCACAAACATCTGCTCTTTCTCCAGGTTGTTTCTCCCTGTTACTCCAGACCACTCAATTGATTGTGGTAGTCAGTGAACAAACAGCACACTCATTCAAACACTTAACTATATATCTCCCGCATTGTTCGTAATGAGATCAATAAGCTGCCATATCCTTGTGGGGGAGAGTATAGTCATTACCAACTGAGTTGAAAGAACCCTTGAAGGCCTTTTGATGTTTATATACATACATCTCCATCTCCTGCCTGTCCTTTTTTTTTTTTTTTTTTTTTTTTTTTTTTTTTTTGCAATACAAGGCTGTTTTGTGTTGATCTAGGTCATTTGAAGAAAGTAGAATGGTAAGCCCCACAAAGTACAAGATGCTTCATTAGGGAAAATGCAACCTAAGGGTGGGGCTTAGTATGAAAAGACACTTGATGCCAAAGTTTATCAATCCCTAGGTCCAGTTGTTGGAAGAAGAAAGCCAACTTTCAGAAGTGACCTGTGTGTGTGTGTGTATGCATGTGTATGTGTCTGAGCTGCAGCATATTCCTTATGAATTAATATAATAATACAATATAATAAACATAATATGATATAATATAAAGTGACAGGGATATGGTTTCAAGAATTAAAAAGTTTGTTTGGGCCTGCTGCTCTGGGCAGTAAGAATATGACAGAGTGCACTTAAATATATCACTTTGTCATAAGCATGCCAGGCTTGGGGCATCTTTAAACTATGTATTATTTTGTTGTTATAAAATCAGTTAATTGTATCTCTATTGCAATTAATAAGTTAGAGAATAAATTACAAGTAACTTTGTGTCAACAATGTTTTAAACTCTTACCGTTGTGGAGTGTGAACAATCCCTGAGACATTTCAGAAAACAAAAATCAATATGATTTTTAATGAACATGGATTATGTGCCTTGCTTACGCTAGGTACTGTGGGCAATTTAATAAAAATAAAACTACCAGAAAATCAATAATAATATTATTTAAAGTTTTGTTTAAGAGACATTCAAAAATATACAAAGGAAGGAGTAGACCATTGCTTGCATACAACCGCCTTAAAGAGAACATCTCATTCTGTTTTCTTTGAGTCTCAATTTAAAAACAAAACAGAACAGAATAAAAAATTCAAAGTTTTTCAACAATATGTGAAACCACAAAGTAACAATAAAAATCCACCCCCAAATTTTACCATTCAGAAATAATACTCACAACCAAGTATCACTCTGAATGTCTTTGAAAATTTACAGTTGCACAGGATAGGCTGCATTGTATTTTAGGAAAACAGAGTTACAAATAAATATGTACTGCTGCTACAAAATTAATTTCATTTCGATTTAACAGAAGAAAAGCAGCCTGACATTCAACTGTGAGCATCCAATAACTGTGTTGTCAGCAGAGGGGTGGAGGTGGAGGTGCTTTTCCAGAAAGATCTTCCTCTGCTTAAAAAATGGAAAATTAAAGCACATTAAAGGCCAGAGCTATTATTTGTAAATGCTATTTGCTCTTTCAATTTCTTTTCAAAACTTCATTTGGGTGTTTGGTCATTTACATACACAAGGTTATAAGATTTGTAACTTGATTATCTAGGTTACTTTTATGGCAGTAATTTGGTTTCTAGAGATATTTGCTAAATTCTTGCTTTTCAGAATTATTTACTGTTGGCAAATGCTCTAACAACTGATCCTCAATTTGTTCCTTTTCCTTAGGGCTTCAATCTCACTTTCTATATGGGTTTGCCATTTTCTTATCTATTGATTGCTTCAATGAAAGGATTCTCATTAAGTCCTTTTGTATCAGAGTCTGGTGAACTTTTAATAAAAGTGATCATACATTAGGTACTTTTGGTTTAAACACCAGCGGCTAGAGTTGCAACAAAGCAATTTTATTGTTATAAGAAGCAAACAGATGGACTAGGCAAATGGCCCAGTAGGTAAGGGTGCTTGTTGCCTAAAGGGACATGAACTTGAGTATCCCTTGGAGTGGCTGCTGGGTCTTAAATCTTAGCACCAGGGGTAGAGGTGAGAGAGAAGGCAGGAGGAACATTTGGTCTGTTGACTACCCTCATAAAAACCCAGTAAGCTCTTCCGAAACACTATGATGTGTGTGTGTGTGTGTATAAATTTCTGATCTCTTAGATTCCTTCACTCTCAAATATGTATGTATATATACATATATGCATATATATGTGTACATATATATACATACATACATATACACATACATGTGCACATGCATATACACATATATGTATGTAGATATGGATGATAAGATAGAAATAGAGAAAAGATAGAGATGGAGAGAGAGAATAAGAAAGACACCACATGGTGTCCCCTGCTATTTGTCAAAGCATAAACCCTCTCTCATACATGTGCAAAGACACAACACACACACACAGATGGAGACACTATAAGAGATTAAGTAAATAAAAGAATATATCTCTATTTTTATGAAATTTTATTTACAAGAGTGGGAAGATAATGAAGGTATAGTTGGCAGAGTGATGCTTAGCATGTCTAAGCTCTGGATTTATCCACAATACAGCAAAAACTGAGTGTGATCACATGAACCTATAATCCCAGCACTTGGGAGTTTGAATCAGAATGAGCAAAAGTTCAAGAGTATACTCAGTGAATTTGTGGTCAACTTGGGGTATAGGAGGCTTTGCCTTTGAATAAGAAACTATATGAAAAATGATTTATGTATCTTTTATTGTTTAGTGTCTTTTATTGTTTAGTTCCATTGCTGTGATAAACACCCAAAAGCAACTCCCAGGACATACTCCATCACTGAAGGGAGTCAAGCAGGAACTCAGAGCAGGAGCCTATTTATAGAAACAGAAGCAGAGACCTTAAAGGAATACTGCTTGCCAGCTTGCTCTCAGTCTTATGCTCAGCTACATTTTATACCTCCTAGGATCAGAGGTGGCACTGCCCACTGTGGGCTGTGTCCACATTAATCAACAATTCAAAAATGCCCCTATACAGGTTCCCACAGGCTAACTTGATGGAGACAGTTTCTCAATTGAGATTCCTTCTGGGTTTGTGCCATGTGACAAAAACTAACCAGCAGAGTCAGCTGGTGATTTTGTGTAGAAGAAGATGGAAGATATTTTTAGGTATATCATTGTGACTTTGTTATTGTGTAGATAAAAGACAAACAAACAGAAAACAAAAATAAAAATGAAAACAAAAGAAAATTTAGCCCAGGAAAAAAAAGGAGCAATGTCTCTGAAACACATGGATGATGAGCCTCACAGATAAGAGAAACACGTGAATCTTTCCTGGAAAAAAAAAGATTTTATTAAGGTAAAATTCACAGAGCCTAAAATCAATGTTTTAAAGTCAACATTCAGTGAAAGTTTGTACACTCATAATTTTGTTCAACCACCAATTGTATGCCAAAAGGAAGCTTTGTGGTCATTGACAATGACTTCCAATTTTCTCTTCACTCCAAACTGCCCCTATATGTTTATCTATCATGGATATATAGATATATAAATGGAATTGCACATTGTAGAATCTTTTGTCTGTATTCCCCTTTACACAATATGTTTGAAATGTATTAATGTAACACATAATAATACTTCCCTTTTTTCTCTAGATTAAATATACCAGGATTGTGTGTATGCGTGTACGTGTGTGTGTGTGTGTGTGTGTGTGTGTGTGCGTGCGTGTGTGTGTGTATGTGTGAGTGTGTGTGTTTATCTGTTATCTATTTGTGAACAGTTTTGATTGGAAGGAGTGTGTAGGTATATTTTTCTCAGTCTTTTTTAATCCTATATAAAAATATAGGGTAAATAAACTATATGGTACCTGTTAAGTAATTAAGCTCCTACCAAGCCTTACCCCAATTCTGAACCAATTTTGGTATAATACACAAAGGATCCAACATCTATACACCCTGGATAAGACTTGTCATCTGGAGTTTGATGAACATAGATTTTGATTTCAGTACTTTTTAAAAGTAGTCTTATACTGTTACTTATTTGGTTTCTTGTAATTACTGTCCATGCTGTATTTCAATTCATACTCTACATGTCATTAAATATTTTATTAATATATTTTCCCCTAAAAGATGAATTCTCATGGAATGATGCAAGATCTTGAAAATGCAATTTTAAAATACTGCTTATGAGGAGTTGAGTTGTAATATATTTTCAAGTTTAACAGTTGTGTTTGAAATAGAGCTGTATCCCTTTATAGTCCTTGTTCTAGGGGAAATAGGATGGCCCAAGTGCCTGTCTGTGAGGGTGGATGTGGGGGTGTTTACTTCCTTTGGTAGGATGTTGGACATGATGCTCTCTAACATCCTTTCCAACTACATTTTTAAAATTAGAATTTGAATATTTATAGAGGCCTTTCTGAGAACGTTCAAAACCCTGAATACTGAAATGTGTAACTCTGAACAGTGAAGTGTGTTATTCTGTCACATTATAGAAGAATGGAAGCTGGGGTCCCTCTCAGGCCAGTCTGACTGAGGAGGGTAGCACAAGTCAGCATGTGAAGATTGTGTCTCTGTGGAGAGCTTGAAAGCTTGGGTGAGTCTTATAGCTTGATGCCCCAAGTATGTAGTGTTCCAGATCTTCCTTAGGCTCTGGCAATGGTTAGTTGGCCTATCTCACTATGTAGTCTGTAGCTCTGTAGCCTCAATCATTTGTCAACAAAATGAGCCAGGTACACAGTGCCCACAATTGACATCAACCCCTCCTCAGAAGAAGTCATGTGGCTTTAAGCTCTGCCTTACTTGATATGAACCTGGAATTCATCCCCCTATCTTTGGGAAAAGATAACCAATCCTTCACAGTCTTCTTTGTTTTTTGAAAGAAATAGGCTCTTCTTGTCAACCCAATGAGAACATTTTAGAAGGAACTTTTATCCAAGGGTGACCTTACCCCAAAGAAGGGAAAGCTCTCCTGTAAGGGGACAACCATAGAAAAACTGCCTTGTAATATGGAACTGACATCTGCTTCTACCAATGAACAGAGCTGCAAATCAAGGAGGCCTTTTTTCAGAATATCCATATGGAATGAGGTTTATTTATGAGTGGGAAGAAACCCATAAAGAAGAGTTATTAAGTCTGGGAGGAGCTGATTTACGTCATGGTAAGATGCAGACTATACTTCAGCCAGAGGAATGACAGCCTGTGACAGGTGTCCATGAATAAATCCCCCTTTCTCTAAAACGTGTTGTTCTGTTTGCTAGTTTGCTAGCCACTGGCCAGATTCTTAAGCTGGCTCAGAATTAGTCATATCTTACTTCCCTCTTCTTCAGGGGCTGGAGGAGTGCCATGTACCAGCCTGCTTTGAGGAAGCCCTGGGTTTTCATCACAGGGTGCAGCTTTTTGCCTTGAAACTGAGCTGTTTTGCTTCCAGCTTGTGGAGAGTGGCTAGGAGATCTGAGGAAGTCAGGATAGGTGTCTGCAGATATACCTGGCTTATGTCAATAAACATGTAGAATCACAGCATCCCCCTGGGCTTGAGGCCAAGGAATTCTGCTATTTAAGACTATTGGTAGGGAATGTTTAATGATATTTTGTCCTGTAGCAGCTATTGCCTCTGAGAAAATCAACAAATTCAGATCTTTTGCCCACAGCTCTGCACCCAAGGATTCAGCAGTGTCTGGATATCCTCTGTGGACTACAGACTTATCTGTATTCAGGTGGGACACAGCATCCTCCTGGCATCCACTGCAGTAGTTTGTGTCTGAATGTATAATTGCTCAGAAAGCAAAGACTGGCTTCTATTAAGTGTGCTGGAATGCAGAATGAATAAATAAGACTAGAAGTAATTCATCTTCCTTTCACTTTACCTAATATCTATCTATCTATCTATCTATCTATCTATCTATCTATCTATCTATCTATCATCTGTCTACCTATCTGTCTATCATCTATCAAACAATCAATCCATTTATCTTCTATGTATTTATCACCTGTCATCTTTATTCCAATATTTATTGTCTAACTCTGCATTTGTATATTAACATCCATAGAAATACAAACTCCATGACGAGAATCTCATTATAAAACTTGATCAGATGGAAACTTATGATTAACTACATTCCTTACTTCCTTAAGACAACTTGATATAAAACTATTTATTGCTAAAAGGAAGGGTGAACATCTCACATATAGACACCCCTTGAGGGGTTTCAGCTTTCCATTTTAGTCTACTAAATCTTTGCATCAGGATACTCAAAGTAAAGGATTAACCATTTTCCTTTCCTGTACTTACTTACTTTGTACCTGAAAGGCTGTGGTGACTTTGGGCTAGAAACTGTTTCTAACCACCTTTAATTCTGTACAGGTACCCCAGAAAGGTAGATATCCAACATTCAAATAACACATTATTAGGCATTTCTCCTGGACCAGCCCTATATCCAACTCTGTACAATGTTAGCCATCAACCCAGCCAGTTTATCACCAGATGATGACCAATAAAGCCCCTCTATCATTGCTTGGAAGTGAATGATATGGTCCAATCAATCAGACCTGACCTATTAGGTGACCTGCTATGAGAAATAGACAAGGTACTGTAGACCAATTTGAGAAGTTTGGTCATAATGGAGTCAGGTATATCAAGGTCACATTTATCACCTTGAAAAGAAGAGCATTGGCCTAGTCCCTTAACTAGGGTACTTCAGCACAAAGGAATGAGCTTTTAGAATTAACCTAGGCATTTCACTGTAGAAAAGGCAAAGCCATAACTGTGTACATGGACAGTCAGTATGCACTTGCCATGGCCCATGTCTGTGGGGCCCTCTATCAAGCAAGGGGGTTCATCATTCGGCCAGAAAAGGTCAAGAAAAAAATCTTGGGCCTACTAGAGGTCATATAGTTACCAAAAGAAGTGGTAGCTACTGTCCATTGCAAAGAACACAAAAGGGGGGATTCCATCAAGACACAAGGAAACATGGAAGCAGACCTGGATATCCAGAAGGTGGCCCTAGAATCAATGGGGCCTCATTAGATCTTAGTTACCCTTTCCAAACCTATGTTGTCAGTGCCCAAACTAACACAGGAATAAACTGATTGGGGGAAAGGTGATGATGCCAGACAGGAGGCAAATGGATGATGGTTGCTGTCAGATGGGAAACCTATACTCCTATCAGAAGACAAATGATTGTCAAACTCTACCAGGCCACCCATCTGAAGGCATCCAAAATGGTTGAAATATTTGGGTGCAGATTTGTATACCTTGACTAGATAGTCTTGTGAAAGACATTGTGTTCAGATATACTACTTGTGCACAAGTGATTCCCAAAAGAGGATGAAAAGTCTCAAAAGAACCTGTGACTGAGGAGGTATCCTGGAATTAAGAATTGGACTTTACAGATATCAAACACATGGTTATTAGGTATACATATTTGTTAGTTTTCATAGATACTTTGTCTCATGTTGGAAACTTATCCTACCTAGAAACACCTACAGTGGTCACCAAAAAACTTCTTTAAGAGTTGATTCCTAGGATTGGATTGCTTCTGTCCCTGCAGTATGACAATGGCCTGTTCTTCATGGCTAAATTTTCCTCAAATCTGGTGAGGATCCTAAATTTTGATTGGAAACTATATATGCCACAAAACTCAGGACAGGTAGAAAGGATGAATAGAATCTCAAAGGATGCTTTAACTAAAACGTTTTTGAGACTAATGAAAATTGAGCCAACCTCTTACTTTTGCCCTCTTAAGGGTCAGATACACCCTAATACAGAAAGTTTCACTTCATTTGAAATCATGTTTGGGTTAGATACACCCTAATAGAGAAAGTTTCACTTCATTTGAAATCATGTTTCACTCATTTGAAATCATTTAAAACCTCTCTCCACCTAGAAAAGTTCATAAGGCAGACATTCCTAACCATTCCCCCACTCAAGTCCTAACAGACTCTGCAATAAGCCCAGAGACTAGTCCTCAGAAGGTTCAAGAAGCTGTACACTTGCCTATGTTTGAGCCTGCCCACAGCCTTCAGCTGGGTGACTTTGTGTAGGTAAAGAGAATCCCAACCCAGTGCCTGGATCTAACATAGAAAGGTCCAGACCCTTTAGTCCCCACTACCCTTAAAACAACTAAGGTTACTAGTGTCACTCCATGAGTCCACTACATCCAGTTGAAGGAGGCAACAGAGGACAATAGATGACTCATCATCAGGTTTCTGACCCACTAAAGATATGACTGGCATAGCAGGCCTATGACCATTTTTCTGTCTTCTTTGTCTTCATGTGTGAAAGGCCCATAATTCCCATAAGCCAAGGCACCATATACAAGAATTAAGAAAGACTGAAATCAGGGAACTCATAGCTAATTTATTCACTGAGGCCCAACCCAACTTCCAGGTGAATTCCTATAAAATACTGGATCCAGAGGCAGCTGGGAAGAAAGGCTGCAAAACAGTTCTCTCTTGGCACTGTGGGTCCACTACTTTAAAAAATTAAGGTGGCAGGGGTGGGGGGCAGTCTATCTAATACTATATCAGTCTGCTCTGATTCAAACTGCCAACAACTGGACAAATAACACTGTTCTCAGTGGGGTTGTGAAACTGAGTCCTCATGGGTAGGGTATACAGAGGCTTCTTCACAGGAAGAAAAACATCCAATCTACATGTGGTCTTAGGCAGTGTGATCCCATATCTATAAAGGTTAGTTCCTGACAGAAAACTGAAGATTATCATTAGGAAATCAATAGAACCTGGGAGTCATGTTATATGTAATAGTTGAGACCTAGGCAGCAAATTTACTATCCAAAAGATAACCTAAAGATAATCTAGCCCATTGGCTCAAATAGGCCCATATTTTTACCTCTGGAAGATGAGCCTCCTAAAGTTGCAAGACTCCAAACTCCAATATTCCCAGGAATTCCTTTGGTGATCATGGGGGTAAATATCCAGGAAGATGCAGAAACCAGATCCTTGGGTTTTGGGATGCTAGAAAATATTTCTTTACCATTCTCACCCAGACATAGACAAAGACAGCTGACTATTCCTGGACCCCAAAACCTCCTACTATGTTGAGATTGGAATTAATCAAACAATAAGATACCCTTCCAATCCTGCCATCTGTAATTGGACCAACCTAGACTCATCCCGAAGGACCTCCAAGGAAAGAATGCCTGCATAATATTAACAAGATAACCTCTAGAACAGTGGTTCTCCACTTTCCTAATGCTGAGTTCCTTTAATACAGTTCTTCGTGTTGTAATGACACTCACAACCACAAAATTATTTCGTTGCTATATAGTTATAAGGATAACTGTAATTTTACTACTGTCATAAATCATAATGTAAATATCTGAGAGGCAGGCTATGCAATATGTGATTTCTGTGGGTGTTGCAAGCCATGAGAACCATTGTTATAGATAGCCCCTCACTGCAGATTCCTGTAGTCAATCACAGCAGGGTAGCCTGGGAATGGTGGCCAGTGTATTTCTAGGCTCCAGAGATAACCTGGCTTGATTGTACCAAGTATGCATCTTCTGAATTATCTGTAGTACAGGAGATTCCACTTCTTTGCATCCTCAGGTATGTCATATCACAGGTGTTCATCTATAATTTAGGCTCTACCTAAATGTAGATTTGAACTTCCCCATTCTCACAGTGAGCCATCCCCATTCTCATTCCCCCGTCTGTGTGGGCAAGCAGGGCTTCCTGGAGTTGGAACTTCTTATTTAATTATCAGAGATAAAATCTTTAAGAGCACTTAACCATTCAGTGCTAATGTAGATATAGACTTAGACCATCTGCAAAATTCCATTTTCTATCTGAAAACCCAGGTAGACTTTTTAGTGGAGATGGTTCTTCGGAATGGCAGAGGAGTGGACCTCCTCTTCATGAAACAAAAAGGTTTGTGTATGGCACTTGGAGAAACTCCTTGCTTCTATGCCAACTAGTCAAGGGATTAAAGAAAGTTTAGCCATGGTGAGAAATATCATTAAAGAAAGAGAAAAGAGACACCCTAAATCTGATAACAGATATCAACCGTTGGTCTCCTGATCTTCCTGGCTAATTATTCTACTTATGGCTATTGTTGAGTTATTAATCCCTTTGCTCCTAGCCCTCAGTTATAAGATCCTTCTTGCTCAACTGCCTACTTAACTATGAGCACAGAGTAACTTCTGTTAAATTGTTAGTTCCAGGAGGGGTAATATAACCCCCCTACTTTAAGATGAGTCCATGATTTGACATGACCATAGAACCAGTAGGGAATGTAAAAGCCCCAAAAACCTTAGCATGACTAATGACACATTAGAGGCACAATTCTGATTTTAAACCCCAGCACATAAGCCCTAACACCTTCCAGAACAAGAACAAAGCCCTAGTCCACAGTTCCAAGGAACTCTCCTAGTAAAAAGTCCCTAAATGTACTAATTGTGCTTCTTAGCTTTTATAGTTCTGCTTCTTGCTAACTGAAATGTGACAACCAGGATGCAGGTTTTGTATATAAATGACAAAGAACTATAAGGTCAGGGCTACATGATTTGGGCAAGTTCTCTGTGCAACTACTGGCTGACAATGACATCCTTTCAGCTTTAAGAATACCCATATAGCCCACCCAGTCTGGGCCCAAGCACTGAGCAGATCCCACGCGATAGCTCTGCACCCAACCTCACAAAACCCAGAGGAAGCAAGGCTCCCAGGAGCTCTAACTCGGGCAGTATATCAGGTAAGGAGATACCAACACCTGCCCCAAACAGGGAGTAACTGGGGCCCAAAGGCACCCAGGAATTCACTCATGGCCCAGAGCACTGGTTCCTTCCAGTCTGCACCTGAGCACTGAGCAGATCTTGGGCCTCAGCTTTAACCCCAGCAGCAATACCCACCCCAAACAGTTCTGACACAACCAAGATAATAGGAAAGGGAGGCTCCAGTCAGAGACAGTGCAGGTAGCACCAAGGAGAGCCAGATGGCAAAAGGCAAGCACAAGAACATAAGCATCAGCAACCCAGGGTACTTGGCATCATCAGAACCTAGTTCTCCCACATTAGAAAGACCTGAATCCCCATATCACCAGGAAAGCAAGAGTCATATCTAAAATGACTTCTAATGATGATGACAGAGGACTTTAAGAAAGACATAAGTAACACTCTCAAAGAAATTGAGGAGAACACAGGTAAACAGGTAGAAACCCTTAAAGAGAAAACACAAAAGTCCCTTAAAGCATTACAAGAGAACACAACCAAACAGGTGAAGGGATTGAACAAAACCATCCAGGACATAAAAATGGAAGTAGAAACAGTAAAGAAATCACAAAGAGAGACTACCCTGGAGATAGAAAACCTAAGAAAGAAATCAGGAGTCATAGATGAAAGCATCACCAACAGAATACAAGAGATAGAAGAATCTCAGGTGCAGAAGATATCATAGAAAATATTGACACAACTGTCAAAGAAAATGCAAAATGCAAAAAGTTCTTAACACAAAACATCCAGGAAGTCCAGGACACAATGAGAAGACCAAACCTAAGGATAATAGGTATAGAAGAGAGTGAAGATTCCAAATTTAAAGGGCCAATAAATATCTTCAACAAAATTATAGAAGAAAACTTCCTTAATCTAAAGAACGAAATGCCCACAAACACACAAGAAGCCTACAGAATGCCAAATAGACTAGACCAGAAAAGAAATACCTCCCGTCACATAATAATCAAAACACAAAATGCACAAAACAAAGAAAGAATTTTAAAAGCAGTAAGGGAAAAAGGCAAAGTAACATATAAAGGCAGATCTATCAGAATTATACCAGACTTCTCACCAGATACTACAAAAGCCAGAAGATCCTGGACAGATGTTATACAGACCCCAAGAGAACACAAATGCCAGCTCAGCCTACTATACCCAACAAAACTCTCAATTACCATAGATGGAGAAACCAAGGTATTCCATGACAAAACCAAATTTACACAATATCTTTCCACAAACCTAGCATTACAAAGGATAATAACGGGAAACCTCCAATACAAGGAGGGCCATTATACCCCAGAAAGAGCAAGAAAGTAATCCTCTTCCAACAAATCCAAGAGATGATAGCCACATAAACAATGCCTCTGCTGTTAACAAAAATAACAGGAAGCAACAATCTCCTCTCCTTAATATCTCTTAACATCAATGGACTCAATTTCCCAATAAAAAGACATAGGCTAATGGACTGGATACCTAAACAGGACCCATCATTTTGCTGCATACAGGAAACCCACCTCAATGACAAGGACAGGCACTACCTTAGAGAAAAAGGCTAAAAAACAATTTTTTAAGCAAATGGTCCTAAAAAACAAGCAGAAGTAGCCATTCTAATATCAAATAAAATTGACTTTCAACTTAAAGCTATCAAAAAGGATAAGGAAGGATATTTCATACTCATCAAAGAAAAAGTCAACCAACATGAACTCTCAACTCTGAGCATCTATGCACCAAATACACCCACTTTTCTTTCATAAAAGAAACCTTACTAAAGCTCAAAACACACATTGTACCTCACACAATAATAGTGGGAGACTTCAACACCCCACTCTCAGCAATGGACACATCATGGAAACAGAAACTCAACAGAGATATAGTGAAACTAACAGAAGTTATGAACCAAAGGGAGTTAACAAATATTTATAGAATATTTCACCCTAAAACAAAAGAATATACCATTTTCTCAGCACCTCATGGTACCTTCTCCAAAATAGACCATATAATTGGTCACAAAACAGGCCTCAACTGAAAGTGAAAAAAGTGAAATAATCCCATGCATCCTATCAGATCACCATGGACTAAGGGTAGTCTTCAATAAGAAGAAGACAATGGAAAGCCCACATTCATGTGAAAACTGAACAACACTCTACTCAATAATAATGTGGTCAGGGAAGAAAGAAAGAAAGAAAGAAAGAAATTAAAGACTTTTTAGAATTTAATGAAAATGAAGACACATCATACTTAAGTGACCCCAAAACTTCCACCAGAGAACTCCTAATCCTGATAAACAACTTTAGCAAAGTAGCTGGGTATAGAATTAACTCAAACAAATCAGTAGCCTTTCTTTACTCAAAAGATAAACTGGCTCAGAAAAAATATTATGGAAACAACCCCTTCACAATAGTAGCAAATAGTATAAAATACCTTGGTGTGTATCTAACCAAGCAAGTAAAAGACCTATATGACAAGAACTTTAAGCCCCTGAAGAAAGAAATCAAAATCTTGATCTCAGAAGATGGAAAGATCTCCCATGTTCATGGATTGGAAGTATTAATATAGTAAAAATGGCTATCTTGTCGAGAGCAATCTACAGATTTAATGCAATCCCCATCAAAATTCCCACTCAGTTCTTCAAAGAGATAGAAAGAGCAATTCTAAAACTTATTTTGAATAACAAAAAACCCAAGATAAGAAAAACTACTCTCAACAATAAAAGAATTTCTGGGGGAAATCACAATCCCTGACTTTAAGCAATACTTTGTACTACAAAGCAATAGTGATTAAAAAAAAAAAAAAACCTGCATGGTATTGAAAATGAAGACACATCATACCAAAACTTATGGGATACAATGAAAACAGTGCTAGGAGGAAAACTCATAGCTCTTAAGTGCTTACAAAAAGAAACTGGAGAGAGAATACAGTAGCAGCTTGACAATACACCTGAAAGCTGTAGAACAAAAGAAGCAAATACACCCAAGAGGAGTAGATGGCAGGAAATAATCAAACTCAGGACTGAAATCAACCAAGTAGAAACAAAAAGAACTATACAAAGAATCAATTAAACCAGGGGCTGATTCTTTGAGAAAATCAACAAGATAGATAAACTCTTAGCCAGACTTAAAGGTCTGATAGAATTCTCTGCACTAAAACCTTCTGGTCCCAGACCTTTTTTGGTTGGGAGACTTTTAATAACTGCTCTATTTCTTTCAGGGTTATGGGACTGTTTAGATGGTTTATCTGCTCCTGGTTTAACATTGGTAACTGGTATTTGTGTAGAAAATTGTCCATTTCATGCAGATTTTCCAGTTTTGTTGAGTATAAGCTTTTGTAGTAGGATCTGATGATTTTTTGAATTTCCTCAGTTTCTGTTGTTATATCACACTTTTCAGTTTTGATTTTATTAATTTGGTTGGATACTGTCTCTCTGCCCTCTGGTTAGTCTGGCTAAGAGTTTATCTAACTTGTTGATTTTCTCAAAGAATCAGCCCCTGGTTTAATTGATTCTTTGTATAGTTCTTTTTGTTTCTACTTGGTTGATTTCAGTCCTGAGTTTGATTATTTCCTGCCATCTACTCCTCTTGGGTGTATACTACAAAGCAATAGTGATTAAAAAAAAACCTGCATGGTATTGGAACAGAGACAGGTAGGAGGATCAGTGGAATAGAATAGAAGACCCAGAAATAAACACCCATACCTATGGTCACTTGATCTTTGACAAAGGAGCTAAATCCTTCCAGTGAGGAAAAAAGACAGCATTTTCAACAAATGGTGCTGGTCCAACTGGAGGTCAGCATGTAGAAGAATACTAATTGATCCATACTTATCTCCTTGTACAAAGCTCAAGTCCAAGTGGATCAAGGACCTCCACATAATACCAGCTACACTAAAACTAATAGAAGAGAAAATAGGGAAAAGCCCGAACACATGGGCACAGGGGGAAAACTCCTGAACAGAACACCAATGGCTTATGCTCTAAGATCAAGAATTGACAAATGGGACCTCATAAAGCTGCAAAGCTTGTGTAAAGCAAAGGACACAGTCAATAGAAAAAAAGCAGTAACCAACAGATTGGAAAAAGATCATTACCAATCCTACATCTGATAGAGGGCTAATATCCAAGGTATACAAAGAACTCAAGAAATTTGACTCCAGACAGTCAAATAACCCTATTAAAAATGGGGTAAAGAGCTGAACAAAGAATTCACAACTGAAGAAACTTGAATGGTTGAGAAGCACCTAAAGAAGTGTTCAGCATCCTTAGTCATCAGGGAAATGCAAATGAAAACAACACTGAGATTCCACCTCACACTAATCAGAATGGCTAAGATAGAAGACACAGGTGACAGCAGATGTTGGGGAGGATGTGGAGAAAGAGGAACACTCCTCCTTTGTTGGTGGGATTGTAAGCTGTTACAACCACTATGGAAAACAGTTTGCCAGTACCTCAGAAAATTGAACATAGTGTTACCTGAGGACCCAGCTATACCACTACTGGATATATACCCAAAATATGTTTCAACATACAAAAGGAACACATGCTCCATTATGTTCATACCAGCCTTATTTATAATAGACAGAAGCTGAAAAGAACCCAGATGTCCTTCAACAGAGGAATGGATACAGAAATTTTAGTACATTTACACAATGGAGTACTACTCAGCTATTAAAAACAATGAGTTCATGATTTTCTTAGGTAAATGGATGGAGGTGGAAACTATCATCCTGAGTGAGGTAACCCAATCACAAAAGAACACACATGGTATGCACTCACTGGTAAGTCGATACCAGCCCAAAAGATCACAATACCTAAGATACAACACATAGACCACATGAAACTCAAGAAGAAGGAAGACCAAAGTGTAGGTACTTTGGTCCTTCTTAGAAGGAGTATCAAATACTCAACCAGAGCTGCCAGGGTCTAAATCTCCAGCCTGAGAACACAAAGGGAGGGACTCATGGCTCCACCTGTATAGGTTGTTGAGGGTGGCCTTGTCAGGCATCAGTGAAAGTGGAGGGTCTTGGTCCCCGAAAGTTTGGATTTCCTAGTTTTGGGAAATCTGAGAGCAGAAAGGTGGGAATGGGAGGATGGTGGGAGCACACCCTCATAGAAATAGGATGAGGGTGTATGGGACAAGGGATTTGGGGGGGTATGGGAGAGGAGATAACATTGAAAGGTAAATAAGTAACATATCCGATAAAAAAATAATAATGGGTCTGGCATTTGTAGTCAAGCAATGGAGACTTTTGTCAACAATTTATTATGGGGATTTTGTATAATTCTCAAGGACAAGATATTGTGGAAGAGGCCCATGGAACTTTAAAAAGATTGGTGAGACATTCTGTTGCTGAGACAAAGAATGATGCTGCCCTCTGAGCGTGTTGAGTGCCCTGACAAGGGAGACTGAGGAGCTGTATTGGACATATGTTCCTGATCCACCTTTGCTTGACTATATCCCAGGTGGGACAAGCTTTCTTGCCTCAAGTTTTTAGACCTTGTGGGATAGAGAATTGAAAAGAGAAATTATGTTCCTTGTATTCTTCTTAAAGCTGACCAGCTATTAGGACTCAATCAGGTACTGGTCTATAAATCAATCTAATATGGGAAATAACAGTCTACCTTTGGAAGACTGGATCTGGACTTTGTCCAATACATATTTGGAAACTAGATGTAGCTCATTATGATGTTAGGATAGCAAGAGATAATGTTAAGACAGGGTTTGGATTTCAAACAAGGGTTAGTGCATGTTTAAGGTTCTTTTAATTGTCAAGCTAAAATTAGTTTTGTCTCTTTTACAGTATTTATTGTAAGTTGCATTGACTATATAATTTTTAAGTATGTTAGTGTGTTGAAACCTGGCATGTCTGTTACGGGGGGTGGGGGGGGGAGTCTATCAACCAGCTTTTGTCTTACTTCCCTGAGTATTAGAAAACCTTGATTCTCTGAAAAAAGCTTGGAAGTGCCAGAAGAAGTGACTTAGCTTTAAGCAGAAGCAAGAGGGTAGCAGGCTTGATTATTGCTGGTATAACAGTTTAATTCCATCAATTGCTAGCACCACTGCTTCTGCAATAGCATTGACACAAGAAGTTAAGACAACTATCTTTGTTAACTGTCTAGCAAAAAAAAAAAAATGTTACTAATGAATTGAGTATACAAAAGGATTTATATAGGTTTCTAGAACAATGAATGATGCTCTATAACCCATTCAAATTACCTGAAGGAGTTTCAGGGTTCAAGAGTTAGGAGCCATCCCAAGTGTCATGACAAATACCATTGCAGTAGTGTTACTTTTAAAATTCACAATGATTGTCATTATAGTTAGAAAAAAAGTTTAAAGACACCTGTAGCATATTTGGCATAATCCTAACACACGTCTCTGGGTGTGTTAACTTTGCATAGTGAGATTAAGAATTTAAAGAATGCTACTCTGTTGACCTTTGATGCTGCAGATAATGCTGATAAAATTATCCATGGCCTGAGCTCAGTATTTCCATTTTGGTCAAACCTCAGGAATGACATATATAACTTGACCAGGCTAGCCCTTCTTGTCCTGGGAATACTTTTATTACTGCCCACTGTGTTAAAGCTTATCTTTAACAACATCAACATGTTGGCAGCCAAAATACATGGCTTAAACTCAAAAATGGACCCCCAGACAGAGTTATTAAATTAACAGGCTGGTAAGCCAAGGACAGGTAAGATTCTACACATAGCCTACCAACCTAAGACAGAAATACATTGCCTTTGATAATGCATATTCCATGAATGGTAAGGAAGGTATTCTTGTCAGAACAACCTAAGACAGGCTCAGTCTTGTTAACAAAATAAAAAAAGGGGAAGAGTTGGAGAGCCTTTGGGGCTGCTTGGCAAGAAGCTGACATGGGCCAAGGACAAGGAAATGGGCTGCTTGGCAGGAATATGACATTTGTCAATGACAAGGAAGTAGGCTTCAGGCAGGAATCCAACATTAGACTAGAACAAAGAAGTAATTTCAGGTAGGAATCTAAATTGTAGGGTATAACAAAGAAGTAATCACAGGCAGAAATCTAAATATTAGGCCAGAACAAAGAAGTAATTTCAGACAGGAATTTAAATTTTAGGCTAGAACAAGGAAGTAGGCTTCAGACATAAAAATAACCTTGGGCTAGGATAGGAAAGTAGTCTAAGATACTTCAGTCATCCTGATCAGCCTTTAGAAACAGTGTTCATGTGAGTGTTCAATTAACTGGATTTAATGCCTTGCTTTTTCTTTGGCTATTTGTGCTTATTGTATTGCTTGTTCCTCGACTATTTGCATCTATTATATTGCTAGACCCTCATCCTAGATCTGATTTTCATATGTGCATGTAATCAAAATGATATAAAAGCATAAAGAAAGAGGGGGTATAGGATAGGGGTTCTACGGAAGGAAAATGGGGAAAGGGGACCACATATGTATTGTAAATAATTAAAATATTCAATAAAAAATAAAATAAGTATACTCATTTAGTGGTTTCTGGTGGGCTTATTTCACAACAACTTCAGGACCCTGCCTCAGACAGAGTAGGTAATCTCTAAGCATCAATCAATGTATCCTTCTTCTCAATTCTAAGAAGCCAGGAAATTACTGACATCTCTGTAGTTGTTGTCAACCAACAGAGACACCACTGGAGATAAGAAGTTTACTCTATCTTCAACTACAAGCTTGGTACCAGAGCAGGGCATGTTCATTGTTCTTATGTGTGAAAGGTTCTTTTCTAGGTATAGATTTGGAACCACATGCCTTACATTAAAAAAAAAAAAAGGTGAACAAAACCATATTCGTACAGCATTATCCCCATCTGTGAAATGGAAAAAGACCAAACAAAATGCTTGATTTTATAAGAACCATATAGACACCTCTTTTGCCCATATGATCTCTAGTTTTCAATCTCTCATTAGTGCCTTCCTGATCCCCCAGGCAAAGCTGATTCTTCTCCTCTTAAACAGTTATGTTATTTATTATCTATTCAAATCACATTTTGTTTTTCTCTTAAAAGCTTTTCTAATTGAGAAAGATTATGATTTTTTTCTTTTCTCATATATTACATCCTGATCTCAGTTTCCACTCCCTTCACTTCTCAAGTCCCTATCCTCATGTTCTCTTTCTCCATGTGTTTCTCCTCCTGTGTTTTCCTTCAGCAACAACACCACCCCCGCCAGCAGCAGCAACAACAACAACAACAACGAAGATGACAATAGAGCAGATATCCAAGGGCTATCCACAAAACATGGTATAACAAATTACAATAAGACTATGTACAAATCTCATATCAAAGTTCGATGAGGCAAAACAGTAGGAGGAAAAGGGTCCCAAGTGAAAGTGCCAGCAAAAGAGTTGGAGATACCCTAACTCTTATCATTGGGAGTCCTATAAGAACACTAAGCTACACAACCATAATATATATACAGATGACCTAGCTCAGACTTGTACAGAATCTGTGTTTGTTGCTGCAGTCTCTGTGAGCCCCTACAAGTCCTGCTTAGTTTATTCTGTAGGCCTTATTTTCATGGTGTCTTCCAACCCTCTGGATCCTACAATACTTTCTTCCTCTTTTTTTTTTTTTTTTTTTTTTTTGGCAGGGTTGTCCTGGTTCCATTTAGTGTTTTGCTGTGGGTCTCTGCATCTGCTCCCATCAGCTGTTGCTGGATGAATTCCCTCTGATGACAACTGAGGTTGATCTGATCTATGAGTATAGCTGATTTTCATTAGGAATCATTTCATTGACTTTTTTCTGTCAGTTGTACTTGTTTCTATCCTGGGTTTCTGGGCTGTCCTGCCTCTGACTCCTGGCCATTCAGGCAGTGTCAGGCATAAAATATGGGAGAGACAACCGGAATTGGGAGGCATTTGGGGAGCATGTAGAAAACTAGTGCAGCGGAAACTTCCTTAAATCTACAAGAGTTACCCTAGAGAAGTCTCCTAGTAACAGGGGATACAGAGCTTGAACTGGCTACCTTCTATAATCAGGCAAGGCTTTTAGCAGTAGAACTGGGACATCAACCCAGCCACAAAACCTTCGGCCTGTAATCTTTCCTGTCTGCAAGGTGTGCTAGGGTAATGGTGGCAAAGAACTTGTAGGAGTGGCCAACTTATCACTGGCCCAACTTAAAAACTCTTAATGCTCCCAATATGAGACCCACTCCATGGGAGAGAGCCAACCTTTGATACTATTAATGATAGTTTGCTATGCCTGCAGACAAGAGTCTTGCACAACTGTCTTCTGAGAGGCTTCATCCAGCAGCTGCTGGATACAGATCCAGAGACCCAGAGTCAAACATTAGGCAGAGCTTGGAGAATCTTGTGGAAGAGTAAAAAGAACGATTGAGGGAGTTGGAAGGGTCAAGGACATCATAAGAAGAGGAAATTAACCTAAATCCATGGGGCTAACAGAGACTGAACCATCAACCAAATAACATGCATAAGCGGGACCTAGGCTCCCTTCACAAATGTAGCAGATGTGCAGCCTGTTCCTCATGTGTATCTCTCACATTAGTGTGGGGTCTATCTCTAACTCTGTTGACTTCCTTTGGATCTCTTTCTCATAGCTGGACTCTTTATCTGGCCTCAGTAGAAGAAGTTCTACTGCAAATTGATGGGCCAGAGTGGGTTGGTATCCAAGGGGGAGCCTCCACTCCTCTGAGGAGAAGAGGAATGAAAATAGGGGAAGGAGACATGAGGGGAAGACTGGGAGGAGAGAAAGGATGGGTCCGTGGTTAAGCTGTAAAGTGATTAAATAAATTAATTAATACAAAACCTCAATATTCATAATAAAAAATGTTGAGAATACAATTATTGTTCTCTCTTTCCTCTCTCTGTCTCTCTGTGTCTCTATCTCTCTGTCTCTCTGTGTCTCTGTCTCTCCCTCTCTCTCAGTGAGTGTGTGTGTGTGTGTTCCTTAGGATTCTATATTAAATGGTGAGCATGAGGCGGGGTAGGAATCTAGAAAATTTTGGTCCTGATACTGTGCTGGAATTCCTATATTTATCTCAAATTATCACTAAAACTTGATTGTCTTCATGACAGCTGTGCTATTGGTGTTGTGAGTTCTTCATGTCCAGAAGCTTTTGTTAATGATAGGATTGGCATTTGTATATTTTCTTGAGAAGGATACATATGCTTGCTACATCCCTGAGATAGTCTCTTTGATAAAAGCCCTAATAATATCAAAAACCAGTTTGGCTGGTGACCAGTGAGTGAGGGGAGAGAGCGGTAGACAATGAAGTCAGGGAGTTACCAGAAGCCAAGTCATAGAGAACATTGGGTCGCACTGTAAGTGGGAGAAACCTCTCAAAGACTTTGAATAGAGGAGCCCTATGACCAGCTTTGGATTGTGAAAAGTGTCATGCCTTTCTACCATTGCTCTTCCTTATCCCCCTGGCTTTCACTGCCTTATGAAAAGGGTTACTTTAGGCCATACTTCCCTCCCTTTCATTCTTCTCTCAACATGGTAGCAGTCACAATGGCAAAGACCAGTGAATAAATCTAGTCCCACCAAACCATGATGTCAATGCAGTATATTTTCTGCCTCATCTCTGGTTTCTTTGCAATAGTTTTCCATTAGCATTCATGCATTCAACATATGCAGAGTTCTTGACTGGTTTGGGAAATTTTCTATAGAATGGAAGCTTTTGATAAATCCATCCGCCTTGAGCTACTAGAAAGAAAATCCAATACAATCAGCTAGGTAAGTAGAGGCTAAAATCAGGTATTTCTATTTAGGAGAGAAGTGCACCTACTTTCAAAGAAAGGCATGTGAGAGGAAGAAATTCTGAGCCCTCGTGAGGTACTGTAGTTACGCTTGATCAATTTGCACCAGGAGGGTGCATGACCTCTCTAGAGGAGCCCACTCAGTTCCAAGAAGGTGATTTGTAGACAGACCCATCAATCAAGGCTAGCAGAGTACTTCTTCCCTCCTCTCTCATCACTTGGTAGCCCAGTGGCCTGGCAATCTCTCCCCTTCAGTACTTGCAGGGACAACATTCTTTAGAGGTGAAAGTACAGTTTAATTTCTAGGTTCATCCAGGCGTGCGCTGGGCTGCATACGACTTGATAATGAAATATTGTGGTGCATATTTGATAGTGTACTGTGTGTCTGGGCACAGCATTGGATGGAGTGAATATGTTTCCATAGAAGTCTGTACCTCTGTCAGGGATTGAGGGGTGAGGGATGTCCCAGGACTCTGTTTCCTAAGCTCTTCATATCTGCTCTGGCAGTTCTTCCTCTAAGTGGGAGACTATTTCTCCCTATATCCCACCGAAGCATCCTCCTGTGTGAAAATGCAGAGGAGGAAAAAAGAATAGAGCAGAAAAATGAGAGAGAAAGAGCTGCGCCCCACACTTGTTCTGCTCTGAACTGAGATCCCACAGAGCATGGTATTTCTCTCACTGCGGTTTCTCAGTGACAATGGGGTCAAAGAAAGCATTTTTCAAAAAAGAGCTGCTTTTCTCAATTTATAGCCAAGCATCCAGTAGCAAGCAGCAAAATGAAATAGTTCTCCGTTATCTCTCCCCCAAAAAAGAGACAGCCCATACAAGGGAAGAAGATAATTCCCATCTGGCTTTTATATGCCTCATAAAACACATTGTGCGGGCATGTAAAATATATGGGACTGGGCAGACATATGGGCTGCGGGAAGGTGCCACGCCAGACTCCTCATGCCTTTTGGGTAGCCAGACGACAAAGTAGAAGGTTTCTTTGCTCATTTTTTCCCTTTGAGAACAAGCTATTGACAGTTGAGGATATGTCAAATGTTGCCCTTGTATTGATCTTCTATGGCAGATGGAACCAGGGAATAAAGAGCAATAATAATAAACACTATAGAGCAGGGATAACAGGCAAGATGGTTCGGGAAACTTTCCCCATCTGTGACTTAGCCTTTGACTTTCTAGGATATAGCACAAGACATTTTTGTGTGTACATGTGTGAATGCCCTGCATGTATGTGCTCACATGTGTAGACATGCACTCAGGGAAGCTAGAGGAAGACATCTTGTGCTCTGCTCCACCAGTCTTCCTTATTCCTTTGAGACAGGACCTCTCACTCACCCTGGAGCACAGCTGGTGGCTAGCAACACAATAATCATTTATTTCCAATGTGCTGGGGCCACAGGCTAGCATGTGACCACATCTGGCTTTAAAAGTAGGCAATGGAATCAAAACTCTTGTAATGATGTTTACACAGAAAGTGTTGTTACCCACTGAGCCCTCTCTCCAGTCCCAACTTCAGGAATGAGGTCACCCCTCCTTTAGAGATATATTGTGTTTTGCTTTTCTGGATGATTTTGTATTCATGGTATTTAGCTCAGTTCACATATGCCAACTGTTAACACACACCCAGTGTATCATGTCCTTCTGAGCCTAATCATCAGGAGCTAGCTGATGCTGCTCTTTTTGGACGCCACCTTGTGAACTCTTATGCTAAGTTTATAGCCATCTTCTGACAGGGAGAACGTGAGACATGCTGCTGAGGACTAGCCACCAGGTTAGATTCCCTATCTGTAGACTGGTCAAAATAAGTTAAAGTGTTTAAAATACTTATTGCTATACTTTGGATCTTTAGTTCCCCATCTCACCCAAGACCTGAACTATGTTCCCTGACTTGTGATATTAGCTATTAGATATTTCTCGACGGCACTCTTCTATCGTGGTATGCTCACTCTTCACAGGTCCAAAGCAAATGAGGCCAGCCATCCAGTATTCCCCATCTTCATTTGAAACCTCTAAAACCATGAGATGCAATAAATTTATCTCTATACATAATTATCTCAGGCATAGAATAACAGAAAGCTGATTGACACAGTGACAATTATCCCTAAAAACTAGCTAAGGACAGTTCTTAAGGCACAAACTGTGTATAAAATATTGTCTATTCCATGAAGACAAAGCCAAGCAGATCTGGGACTGGGATACATACTATTTTGAGAACTAAGTCTCACACATGAGGTTATCAGGATTTTCCAGTAAACTGAATCAGGTGAAGAAGATAAGAGAATGTATGTGGGTTTTTACCTCCTGCTTTTTCTCCTCCTCCTCCTCCTCCTCTCAGCTTTATTCTATCCCTTGTACAAGTAATTTAGAGAAATACATGTGCCCAAAATTCAAATAGAGTCATCTAGAAACAAGTGTTCATAGATTCTTCTATTCTATAAAATAGTGACTCTTCAAACAGAAGTCACAGTTTTAGCAAGACAAACTTACAGTAATTATCTGTCATTGTGTACATGTTCCTTATACTCCAGGGATTAAAAACACCTCCCAAAATTGCATTGTAATTTCGAGGTGGGGCCTTTGGAAGGTGATTGGTGTTAGATAAAGTCTCAAAAATGGGAGTACCAATGGAGAACTAACTGACAGATGTGAGCTGGCTCCACTGCTCTAGTCTGCACATGATACTCTCTACCATAGTGGGACATGGAATAAAACCCTTACCAGAGACCAAGCACATGCCAAAGCTGTGCTTTTGAACTTTCCAACTTCTAGAACCATGAGCCAAATAAAGTTGTATTCTTTGTAAATTATCAATTTTGTTTCATTTTTTTCCCAACATGTTCCAGTGAGGGGATGCCTTCTACATGCTGAGCAGGTACCATGAGTAGCCCTCTTACCTTCCACGCTTGGCACCCTTTCTGCTTCTTTTCTCAGATCATTCATGCTTGAAGCCTCTTTCCTTGAAACAGTCCTCTTCAACTACCAACTTATCTTCTCCTTTCCATTACCAACAGACCTAAAACCACAGGATCTCTTTACTAAATCATTTTCTTCTTTATGCTCCTCTATCTTCTTGATGGATACAATGTGGTGACTATATCCTGCACTGAAGTTAACAAAAGGCCTCCAACTATTGATCTTTCAACTGTTTTGTCCCTTCAGTAACATTCTCCACACCATGACAGTTGTATTACTCTGGGTCTGTGGCATGAGCATGAGCGTGGGTCCTGTTGGGCTGAGTTGTGGGTCCCATGTGTCTGCCACCCCAAGGGGCTGGTACTGTGACATCAGGCTGTGAAAAGCCACAGGACTCCACTCCAGGGCATGGGGAGAACACAGTTTGAGACCCCGTGTGGGCTAGAGCTCTTGGGTTGGGGATCCCTGGGCCAGGAGGTGGCTGCAGACCCACTGGTCTCAAGCTCCTTGGGCTCTCAGGCACTGCTTGAGAAGCCGTGGAAAGGTTGAGACTGGGGTGTATGGGCTGGATCAACTGGCAGCCAAAGGGGGGAGGAGGAGAAGACAAGCTCCTGTGTTGGCCCATGGTGAATGAGACTCTGTTACAGTGGCTTGGTAGTTGAAGACCTTCTTCATGGTTTCCCACTGCAGGCCCCAAAGACGAGAGGTAGTCCATAGTTTTAAGACATTTATTGTCATGGCATAATATGGATGAAGCTGTATCCTGTGTTCTCAGGGCAGGCCTGAGGTTAAATACCCTTTGTGAGGAGGAAAAGGAGGAGGGGGAGGAGGAGGAGGAGGAAGAGGAGGAGGAAGAAGAGGAGGAGGAAGAGGAGGAGGAAGAGGAGGAGGAAGAGGAGGAGGAGGAGAAGGAGGAGGAGGAGAAAGAGGGTCTGGGAAGGAATGCTTAATTGGCTACACCCTCTGGCCTTTAGGTATCTCATGAATATGGAGATGTCTTGAGGCTCTGCAGCCTCTAGTCATGCCCTCTGCCCGTGTTATGTGACCATTGGCCACAAACCTCTCTTTGGGAGGGGCTGCAGAGGGCTGTTTTATGAGCCTGAAAGGCACGGATAATGGAGGTCTTCAGCCTCCTGTCAGGAGCCTGGAGTCTGGGAGCATGGTGAAATGCATGCTGTTCCTTGCGGGGAAACCTGTGAGGTTTCCAACCTGCTGGATCTCTGGCCATCTCTAATCAGTGCTCAACCAGAATCCATGCTGTCCTTTCATGGTCCTACATATTACCATTTTTTTCTGTTCATGGTTTCAAAGAGCAGATCCATATAAATGCTGTCAGTTCTGGGCCTTTCTGGAGCTACAGACCTTCATTAGCAGCTCACTATGGAGATGCATCCCTTTGCCCTGAGGGATCCTCAGACTCAATACTTCTGGCTACAAATATTACAGCATTGTTTTCCTCTGGTGTATTAGCTTGGGGTGCATTGGCCTGATGCTGATGGAAATATATGCACAAAAAGTAACTTTAATGATAGTGACAATTTATTATCTTGAAAACCAATAATGGTAGGCAGAGGGTAGGGATAGGGTTTGGGATTTACTGGTACTAATGTTTGGGTATTTTTCATATGTTAATTTTCTATTTTGAGAATATTTACTTAATTCATTTTAGACTAGTTCCCTTTTTTGGTTCCTAGGACACCTACAGCATTTCCAGACTAGATATGTGAAGATGTCACAATAGAAGGCAGGGAAGTGACTGTTTATCTTAGAATAGCTCTTTTAAATAGCCAGGAAAATCCATTGCAATTGGCTTTGGTGATAACTCACAGGTTTGGGTTAGAATCACATTACATGCCTTGTCTATACCACTCATTGGAGAGAGAATGGGAAGACCTTGTTACATTCAGCTTCAAGCCAAGCACTTGGCAACTCTTATGTGACAAAAAAATGGAGGAGCAAGGTGACTATTAGACAGTCAACCCAGAAGGCTGCCCATCAGTTCTATCCCAGACATAAACAGACAGCTCTGCTATCTTCTCATTCCCATTGTTACTGTTCCTACCTACCACTGTTCTTCATCTTTGTCTCCAGTCACATGATCATACTTCTAGTCTTTGATCTTTTAGCATGTAATACCATCTCTTGATAGTTCTTACCAAACAACTGTACTATGGCTTGTTCCCAGCCCAGATTCCAAGCATCAACATGTAGATACACCTTGCAAGTATGCACAAACTTCCTTGTACAATGGTTGACATGCCAGTTTTGTAGTCTTTCCATCTTATAATACCTGTATCAGGAGTGCCATTTATTGTATGACTATTGTATTGGGAAAGAAACTGAGGCTTTGAGGGACCAAGTGATTTATGTTAGTCTCAGAAACAGTGAAGCAAGAGTCTTACAATTCTACCCTTGACATTTAAAGTGAGGATGTGCCTACTTGGAAGATGGTGCTTTGGCCAGAAGAAGACACATTTGATCACAATGTCACCATCCAATGAGGTTCTTGAAATGACAATAGGCATGTGACCTCACTGTCCTCCATAGCAGCCTAAGATCCCACAAATGGTGTCTAGATACTGATAGCAGCAGTAACTGCATACCTATACTGGCCAGTTCTCTTACCATCCCATTAGAACAAAAGGATTTTCCTTGTCCCATCCCAGCTTTGATTTCTTTGCACTTGCTTCCACTTCAAAGCCCTTTGGATCCTCTTTGTCCTTATTGTGCGGATGCCATAGAAGTCAACGAAGGAAGGAGTGTGTGTGTAGGGACATCTTCCATTATCATCTCAATCATCATTATTGGATGAGTTGTTTATATTCAGACACTGCTGGAGACCAACTGCCTGCGGAAGGCAAAGAAAATGTCCTTTTGGAGACAGAAATGACCTGACAAATATTGTGCTCTGTGAAACAGATAAGCAGAGAGCTGTTTATTCCCTTGGTAGGTGAGGCTGGGCTCTGAGGCAGATAAATCTCTGCTGGTAATACAGTACTTATACCACCACAGACACCTTTTTATATCAACACAGAGAATTGCTTTTGTGAAGCTCTGATACAAAGGCAGCCAAAGCTCTTTCTTGCATATCAATGGCTCTGCAGCCTGTTGCTGATCTAATTCTGTGTTTCAGGCAGCTGCCCTAACACCCATGAGGCCTCAGCATCAAAAGACTTGGAAGAAAGAAACAATAGTCTCCAAATCCAAGGGGCCACTAGTAGAAGGAGAAAGACCTAGGATGCTGATAGGAGTATTGGCCCATTCCAGGGATCTTCCTCTGCCTTCCACCTCTAGTTGCCAAGCAAGAATGCTTGTAGCCAACTATCAAGGTTAAACAGATGGGTCTAAATGCAACCATTATGCACAGAGATTTTGCTAAGTGCCAGGGACAGGAGAAACAAATTGGCTAAAATCATTTTTAACTTAGTTCTTTGGGCAATCACTAAAATATACTCACAGGAGTTTAGTATCCAAAGAGAAAGTGTCCAAAATATCTTATCATTTATCTTACAAAGACAACTGTATTTTTAAAAATAAGAATAAAATCACACTGCTATGGATTAAATGCTTATGTGTCACACCCGGCCCTGGCCTTGTTAAATCCCCATGTTACAGATCCAGCCTTCAGGGTGACTATTTGGAGATACAGCCTGAATAGAGGTAATGGAAATTGAGTGAGGTCCACAGGATTGCTCTCTGTAAGAAAGGATGTCACAAACTTATCACAGATATTTGTACATCAATGTTCATTGCAGCACTGTTCACAATAGTTGAGTTATGGAAATAACCTAGGTATCCAACAACAGAGAAATAGATAAGGAAAATGTGTTTGTGCTCAGTAGAGGGGTTTGATAGTTAGAGAGAAAAAGAAGTTCTGCCATTTACAAGAAAATAGATACCGTTGGAGATAATTGTAGTAAGTAAATTAAGACAGTCTCAGAAAAGACAAATACCATATGTTTTCTCTTATATGGTTGACAGATTTTTACATAGAGGCACGTAGGCATATATGGCTTGAAAGTCAAAGTGAAATTCTCTACTGGAGTAAGGTGACAAAAGGAGATGAGGGTCAAGAAGACAGGGAGGAGATTGCAGTGGGGGTGGATATGCTCAAAATGCAATATATACCTATCTGATAATGTAAAACCACTCAACAAGGTTTCCTCTCCAAAGACCTGAGAAGTATATATGTGTGTCAGTGTATGTGTGTGTGTGTGTGTGTGTGTGTGTGTGTCTGTGTATGTATACCCATGTGCCTGTGTATTTGTGCTTCTGTGTGTGTGTGAGAGAGAGAGAGAGATAGTGAATGTGAGTGTATGTGTGAGTGTATATGAAAGAGTGTGTATGTCAGTGTATGTGCCCATGTGTGTGTATGCCCACATGTAGTGTGTGTCTGTGTGTGTGCCCATATATCTGTGTGTCTGTGTGTGTGTGCATGTGTGTGTGTGTGTCTGTGTGTGTAAAGTTACTTCTTTTTTTTCTATCATATGAATACAGACACAATGAGAAAGTCAGGAAGTCAATCCAGGAAGAGATTCCATACCAGTAACTTACTAGGGCTAGAACTTCCTAGCTGCCATAATTCCAAGCAATAAATATCTGATATAAGCAGAATGTCTTAGCATATCAGCCCAAGCTGACTGGTATATACAATCTACATAGAACTTTGTCCTCTGTCTCTTACTTTCTGTTGAGCAGATCACCCCATTTCTTTAGTATACTCCCCAACTCAGACCAGGACAGGTGATGACATTAACACACTGCTCCCAGGGTCACAGAGATCAGGTCATTTCTTGTTTCTGTCTTTCCCTCTCATCTTCTCTTGACTTTGCACTTGGGTTGCATGGAATCTTATGTCACTGTTTAGGTGTGGTCAATTACTAAATATATGGATTTGCCAAACTAATGGCTGCTCTCTTCAGTTTCTCTGTCCAGAGAAGTATAACTTGAGTATTGGATTAATAATTTGGTATCATAATAAATAATATGAATGAACCGAGGCTTACAATTTTTATTACACAGTGGCTGATAAATAATAGATGTCCAAAAAAATAAGCCTGCTTTGTGCCTTCTGGAATATTTTCTTCACATTAGTATCTTTGGTCTTCTGTGTATACCACGAGGGTCCCCTGGGCACCATGTTAGCAATTTGTCCACTCCAACTGACTTCTCTGTAATATGTCAAGTCTTTGTCTTGCCAACTTCTCCCTCTGTAAAGGGGGAAGGATTCTTCAATCTCTAAGACCGTCTAACAGAGAAAAGCTGTCTGTCCTTACAAGATTTTTTTTCTAGTTCTCTAAGCAAATCTATGGCCTCCTTTTTACATATTGGTTCATGTTTAGTGGCAGCTAGTAATAATAGTGCCATACTCTAGGGAACAACTTTGCCTTGGGAGACATGATTCTGATTCTGAACTTGTCTACAGCTAAGTCTTTCCTAGACCTTAATTACTGATAGTCTCTAGGAAATCTGCCTTGGCCACTGTGCTGGGAGTCAAGGCTTGTCTTTCCTAGGCCACATCAGGGTGCAGCATCTCATCATTCGCCTCTGTTTCCTTCCAAAGCATCATCTTACTCTGGGATGACATACCAGCTGTAGCACAGTACCTGTGGCTGTGGATCTTTGTCCAATCTGGAAACCCACATCCCTTGCCAATCTATAGCTCTTTTCCCCAACAGCTGTGACTATACAATAGAATTAACATAAAGTAGAACTTGGCAGAGGCACATTTAATTTACAGTGATTATACTATCTATTATGTAACACAGTTTTAAAGTACTACAAGCTCCCTGGATAAGAGGAAAAAAAATATGTAAAGAGGACCCAACCCTCTCCAAAATCACATAATGACAAAAGAATCTCAGAAACCAAATACAATCCATGGCATAATAAATACAGCATTTAAAAGTACTTAACATTCTTAAATTCCCTCTTTCATGCCCATCAGGAACTAAGTTTATTTCTAGTAAAGTATAAAAAGCGTGTGTGTGTGTGTGTGTGTGTGTGTGTGTGTGTGTGTGTGTGTGTGTGTGTATCAGCATTTTTAAATTCTGAGAGAATGGAATTCTTAACAGGAGAGTGAATGTTTGGTGGTTTCCAACTGGATTGACAAATATTTGACTGTTTTCAGTGCAATCAGTGCAATGGCCAGCCATAAGCCTAGGTACCATGTCATTTTCCAGGGTGGGTCTAGCCTCACAGACACACTCTGGACTGTAGGCTCCAGTTTCCAGGAGTGGGGAGCTGGGTAGTGTTGCTGGTTCCCCAGTCACATTCTCAGGTCTCTCCCATGTGAGAAGGTTGATAAGAATAACTTTCAGGAACAGGAGATCTGAAGTTCTTTAGACCAGCTTGTTCTGGTCCCTGCTAGTGACACTACTGTGTGTCTTGACTCTGTCATCTGTATAATGGAGTGATTTAGGCACTACATATTTATCAGAGAATTTAATGTGATGTTATAAGTTACTCTAGTGCCTAATACATAACGGTGGCTCTGATGCTCCTTTATGAGCTTCCGGCTAGCTTTCTGCTTTCTAGGCTGCACAGAGAAGTAATGGTCTTCTCAAAGGAAGATTGTGCAAAGGTGGCTGCTGGGTAGCTCTGAGAGATCTTGGAGTTGAGAGGATCTTTTGGGAACTTCGAAAATGCCGCTTAAGGTATCAGCTTGGTGTGTATGATTATCTGAGCTTCAGAGGAAAGAGGGGATCGGAGAGTATGGCTCTGGGATTTTGGAGAAGTTCCTCTACACCATGTCACCACTTCTGTGTCCACTTCTGATAGAATGTTAGCCAGTGTGAGTGGAACATCATGAACCTACACTGAGGGCAGAACACTCTACAGAAATACTACTGAGAAAGATGTTCCCAATAGTCTGGCTTCCTGGTGTTGGTAACATGTGGGCTTTGGAAAGACATCATATACAATTACACTTGAACATGTCACTCTCAGGCATAGTCAAGATTGTATGGCTAAACATCACTGGGAGTCTCAAGGAAGGGAGGGGGATCTTTACTTCCTATTATCAACTTTCTTAGCAAACTTTGCTTCCAAGTAGCCTTTATGGAACTCATTGTGACACTTATGAACTGGTCCACGAGGTTGTGGAGACACACCCCAGGATTCATCCAAGAGAAAAATAGCCGAGACTCTTCCCTGTTTCATAGTGCATATTTTTCTTTTTCTTTCTTTCTTTCTTTCTTTCTTTCTTTCTTTCTTTCTTTCTTTCTTTCTTTCTTTCTTATTTCTTTCTTTCTTTCTTATCTTTTATCCCTTTGGATGTCATGCTAGAGGCTTAACAATGCATGAAAAGGGAAAGATTCACCTTTGGCATGCCAGAGATAGACTTTCATACAGGGCTTCAACAGCTGGCCCGCCTCTCTGGACAGGGAGGAAAAGCTCCAGCTTCTCCATCACAGTGAGATGTGCCCTGTGTGGATTGCTACAACCTGAAGCTTTCCTTCCTTAATCCTGGTTTTGTATTTTATGTCACCTTCATGGTGCTTTTTGGGTTTCAAGGAACATAAAGAGCTTTGCATCATTCTCTATGTGATGTGACCTTCACACAGCAGACATAGACACTTATTTATAACCATTCCTTTCTATATTAGGCCAGAAGCAGATACTTACCAGTCCATATCTATTATATGATATTACAGATATATCCTGCTTCTAGAGATAACATGAAAACCAACTTGTATTGTAAAGGATGACTATGGAGCATTTTAGCACAAATTTTATTATGAAATATTTACAGTGAATACATAGGGTTAGGATCAAATATCTATTAATAACAAAGTTAATATTACATGTTCTTTTAAAGTTTGTCATTGCAATCTGTTTTGCAGAACGAGTCTGTGAGCCACATTACATAGTAATACACTGGAGTCAAGTCTTTAGGCTCTAAATCTTGGATTCTTCATAATTCCATTTTTGCTTCCTACAAATATATGCAAGCAGAGGTATGGTGTTTAAAGATTATTGCTGAAATATCCAGGGCTGTATGTAGCATGAATTCCAAAAAAATCTTGCTGACCCCTGGGTTGCATATATAAGTGAGAAGGGAAATAAATCATCCTTTCTGCCAGGAAAGCTCTGAACTCCAAACCTTTATGAATTGTACTGAAGTGCCAGCATGGGCACACAGGTTAACCCTTGCAGGGCAGCTCCGCATGCTCTGTCTTTGTTCTTCCTTTGCCCTGTTGCATTAAAGTTGACATTCTTTACATGAAAGTGGTACCTGGTTCCCTGTCTCTGGCTTTTGTTTTGTTATAGTTTTTGAGATAGTCTTACTCGGTGGAATAAGGTAGTTTGTAACTCACCATTTGTAGCCCCTGGTGGGCTTAAACATGTGGCAGTTCTCCTGCCTCAGCCTCTAAAGTGCTGGGATTACTGACTCTCTGATTTATTTTAATTTCTCTTTTATTCCTTTCTGCCCAGCAACTGTTATGTTTATATTCTTTTTCAGGGATCCTCAGGGCCGGTCTAGGGAAGTCCATAGATAGGGGCCAGGGTATACACCATACTGTCTTGGTATACTAAACACATGATATCTGGCTTTGTAGAGGTATAGGCACAGCATGGAGAGGATAAACAAGAGAAACCATTGAGATCATCTGCTGTGGATATAAGGGAAGCTTTACTCTGTTAGATTCTCACAATTCAGCCTTTAGCTCTGATCACCAGGCCAGGGCTGAGACTGGGTTCTTGGCCTCCACGATCTTGCTGGTCAAATATGGATCTGAAAAGGATGGGATAAGCTTACATGATAAAAGGGAGGCTGAACCAGACTTGATTTCTATGGCTAGAGAAGGAGCTAGTGTGGAAAGCGGTGGAAGTCCTGTGACAGAGACCTGCTTAATCCTTATGGCTGCCATTTTCATCCATTGTCTGACGGGGACACTTTGAGGATTTAATCCATACTAAAAGTTACTAAAAGTTAAAAGAGAAGGAACAAATATACAAAAAAAAAAAAAAAAAAAAAAAAGCAAAAGCAGAGGCAGAGGTGAGGGACAGTTAGGGAAAGACAGAGTGGGGAGGGGTAAAATAACACATGTAAACTTTGAGTTGTCATGTTCCAGTAAAACATGGAGGTCTCATCTAAAAGTAGAAAGGAGAAAGGCAGTGATATCTCACAGATGATGGAACTCCGTGTTTTTCTTTTGCACAAACACCAAATGTGTCGAGAAAATGAAGATCCTTTGGCTGAAATAAAAGTAATGAAGAGGCACAGTGTTTACAAAATAATTGCAAAACAGAGGGTAATTAGGAGACAGAGGGAGGAGAAACTAAAAGAAGAGAATAGAGAAAGAAGGGGTAAAAAATAGAGCAGGTGAAGAGGAGGAGGCAGTGGGTAGGGAGAGAAATGAGAGTGATAAAGAGAAGGATCTGAAATTGAGTATGGACTTGGAAAGACCTCAACAGACAGAAACCAGGGTTCCATTTTGAGAACATCTTCACTGTGGGTGTGTGAGTGTTATTAGACAAGAGGAGGTGGCCCTGGCTGTTGTGAAACTATTATTATATAATTATGTCTAATAACAGTAATTCTCTGGGCGAGGTCACTGCCTGCATTGTGTGTGGAATCTGATTTGATGAGTCTGTCTCTCCTTGTATTCATGCTGCCTGACAGGGGGCCAGGGTGGCAGGAGAGCCTAGGGAGGAGGAATGAAATGAAGGGAGGATGAAGCTACACATTCCCACTCCTGCTTTCCTGAATAGCCGCTGCTTCAGACTCAATCACATTCGATTATGCCCATTTATAATTCTCTCAGTCATTGCCTTGTCTCTCCATTAATTATGCCGATTAGCTTGAACTATTGTTGATGCTAATTAGACTTTGAGAAATGTGTTTGGGCTGCCCACTGGTTGGTGTTCAGAAGGGGGAGAAAGGGTACAAGGGAAATGAGGGAAATACAAGGGCTTTGTCTGTCTGAAATGAGCCTAGCAGTTCAGCTAGAGATGCCTTATCTTAATGATAGAAGGGCAAAAGACCAATGGGCCACCACCCGCCCTCTTTAGGCAACATTTTGCTTTCCCTGTGGCTTTCTTTATTCCCCTCATTTCCCCCTGCAGATCTGGAGTACATTTCTTTCTCTGTACATGTGTTTACTTTGTTCCTAGCTCCTGAGACATTGTCTCTCTATTTTCCTCCTAAACACAATCACAGAGATCTTCAAGGTCTCCTTGATGACCCCATCTTTTCTAAGTTAGTTGGTGTTCTATTCCTGTGCAAAATACTGTGTCAATAACCTTATTAAATGGCAGGTTTGTTTCGGGTTCTGTGTTTGAAATTTCGGCCTGTGGTAGGGTTGACACTTGTTTCTGAGGCAATGGCAAAGCAGAGCATCAGGGCAGGAATACACAGAAAAGAGAGAAGAAGAGTAAGGACAGGCAGTCAATATCTCTTTTGAGAACACACCCTCAAAGTTAGTTACCTAATTTTGTTTCACTAATCCTCAACTCCTAAAAGGTTCTACTACCCTCCAATATTGTCATAGGCTAGTGACTGCGTCTGGCACACTGGCCTTTGTATGACATTTAAGATCTAATATATAGCAACCTCCAAGTACCCTTCTCCACTCTAATTCCAGCAAACAGCTCTCGCTTTGAATTCTGCTGTTATTGCAGGAGAGTAGCTTCCTTAAGAACACAGATTTAGAGTTGTAAAAACCTGCCTTGGATCTTGATTCTGATACTGATGGCTGTTTGATGTCAGACAAGTTACTTAACTTTGCAAGCTTTTCTAGTGTTGAAACAGCAATATTTTCTCTTAGTAAATTTGAGAGCTGGATTCCTGTCTCTAGAAATCCTTCTCTAATTTTGCTCTATGCTGAGAACATACAACGTGAAACAAAAATTGGAGAGACACTATACTAGGAGACTTGAGTTTCCCCATGTACACCAGAAAGCCACTAAAGGGATGTAGATGTGACGATGTGGAGTTCATGATTGTGATTTGGAACAATTGATGTGGGAAGCTTTGTTAGAAACTGGAAAAATAAGAAAACTCCTAGCATCTTTGAATATGGCAGGGAAGAGAAAGCCGAGACTCATCTTGGGGCTAGTGCAGGGCAGGTGCGGAACCCAAATGGAGATGGGATCAGTCATTCTTCCAGAGCTTTCAGAGAATGAGTTGATAACAAGAAGGTTGTGATCAATGGCATTAAATGCTACACAAATAATTTAACAGGACAACTGAGAAACCTGACCATTGGCTTTGCTTGGTATTGAGCTACAGGAAAGTACAGATCATTCTGACAGATTTTCCTCAGCTATAGAGTCAGGCCACTGTGGGACAACAGCAGATTATTTGGTTATATTTGACAAAAATAAGCTGGGGACAAAGAGGTTATGTCTTTTTTTCTATTCAATGACTGTCCTGGGCCTCTGAGATTTTCCTCCACTTTTCTCTGGGAAATCCTTGGGCAATACAAATAACTGAATCCTTGATTTGGGCTAAGTAGAGCACTTGTTTAATTTGTGTATCAAAAATAGCAGGCTATAAGAACAGTGTGAGTATCAAGTTGGTACTGAAGAACTATGGGAGAGGGAGTCCTGACATTGGGTTTAGATGGAAAAAAATTTTAAAAAGCTTGGAAAACAAAGACCCACTCACCTCCTATTGTTACCCTAATGATGTTGCTGATATTAGCTGAGTCAAGGCAGCCTATAAAACAGCAGAAACCCAAGACACCAAAGAAAGCAGCTCTCTTCTTCCTCTGGACCCATTGCAATAAATAATGTTGCTATTCACATTTAATAGCTATTTGTATCAAACCACGGTGTGAAAGGCATGAGAGTTCTGGAGACCACACCTCGAATATAGAAGGGAGAGCAGTCAAAGTGAAATGCAATGCAAGTGTTTTACCTGTCTGCAATGAGCCTATCTGCTGAGCAAATCCAATATACCAGGCAGTCTTCATACAACATCTTTCTTATTAATAATGTAAGCATGATGGAGGTTGCTATTGATCTTCGATACCTAAATCTTACTTCTCTATGAATAAAAAATGTAATCAGATCTCAGAAATAAGCTAAAGACCACTGCCTGGGTCTAAATGACAGGGATAAATTAGACTACACTGCAGAAAACCGAAAAATGTTAATGGACAGCAATCCCAGTTTGCTTCCCAGCTGGCTTAGGAGAACTCAAGACTGGAGTGATTGGAGAGCCAACAGAGAAGCTTCCTGACCCCGGGCTCTTTGTAGCCTGCCGGACAGCACCAGATCCATCACTGTTAAGGTCCTTGTGATGATAATAGTGAAGCTGTTTGGGTCTGACATGCTTTCCTGCCTCTACTTTTATGAGTGCAGGTATATCTCAGAGGAGGGGACAGTTACAGCTTTTCTATTTTTACTAGGATTTAAGGTATTGTATAAAATCAAGTGTGATATAAAATCAGGAAATTAAACAGTAAAATATCAATGAGAATTGTTGAAATAGGCATTGCTGAGAACCTAAGCTATGGTAGCTACTCTAGCTGGATGTGCATTTAGTACCGTGATTCATTACATCTGAAAATGTGTAGGTAGTAAGCTACAGCCTCTGAGCCTGCCTGTATTTCCTCTGTGACTCTGAATGTTCTCTATAGTGAGAATTTTGGGTTCTTTAAAAAATCCAGTTATGTTATGTGACTATGTTTTTGTTTTAATCCTAGATGTCGGATATGGAGCTGCTTTAGACTATCTACAGCTGCTAACTATGATTGTTTTATGATCTAGGAGGGGTGAGATTTTTGCCAGCTGCAGGTAGTTTATGTTTGGCATTCTGAGAGCTCTTGAGAGGGTATACATGGAAGAGCCCGAGAAGGCCTGCGGGAGCTGCTGCTTCCCCTGATGCTGCCCTGCCTCTAATGACCTGCTATTGCTTCCCCATGCTGACCCCGGTTGCTGATTAGAAATTAGAAGAAATTGGAGATATCCTGATGATGAAGATTGGACTTGTCCCTAGGAACTCTATGCCCCTAAGCAGCAGGAAGTAATGTAAAGAGGTCTATGTCCCTTTTCTCCTCTACCCTTCTTTCTCTCCTGTCTGGTGTTGAGAGGTTGGAAGGGATTGGGGTGTAGAAGGGTTGTAGATATAAGAACCCAATAAAGGAGATCAAAAACTCTACGTACAATTCTCCCTTTCCCTCCACTCACCTAGTCTCCAGTTGCCATCCTTAGCTTGGTTTTGATGGCTCTCTGTCACTTGTGATAGAAGAATGCAAAGAATATAAGAGACACTTCTGAACTCAGCCATCACTACTTCCAGAGGTCAAGTAGAAATGTAAAGTGTTATTGGCTTTGCTGATTTCCAGGCCAATTCTTAGTTTCCATGGTGACCTTTGAAGAATAGGGTCCTTTCTTAAGGAACATGATCTCAGGACACTTTTCTTGTGTGTGTGTGGTTTTTTTTTTTTTTTCTTTCTAAATTAAAAATACCAGGTACAGCTTCGATTTTCCCACCTTCCTACTATTCTGTGCCTCTCATTTTGCTTCATTAATTCCTATAGGATTCACTCTTTCAGCTGCTCCTTGTCACTGACTCTCTCCTCTGACGGGATGAATGTGCCTTTCTTCCCACTTTTGCTCCTGTCACAGACAGAGCAGGCAAGAGGAAGTGTACAGCTGCTTTGCATCCTTGGTATCTTGCACAACATTAACTATTAACCTTGGAGGAGTCACTTCTGCACAGCCCAGAGAGGAGGATGGGTACTTCTTAGGATGCTATCTCTAAGTCTCAGCCCACATCTAAGAAATAGGCTTTTGTTTCACAATCTCTTTGAAATCATTCTTTCAAAAGTCATAATTACTTTTTAATTACAAATCCTATAACTTTTTTCTTAGTAATTATCCTACTTGACCTCTGGGACAACATTTAATTCTTGATTTAGTTTTTCTTTCTCAGCTGTCAGCCTTTTCTTGTTTGAGAAATCTCAGCTGACATTGGTTCTGTACCCTGCTTTCTTTCCACATTGTCAAAGTTTTATAATGTAGATAGTATTTACAGCATATTAACACAAAAATAGAATGGAGTCCTTCTTTCTTTCTGGGACAGATTACCTATCTGTCTGTCTGTCTATCTATCTATCTATCTATCTACATATCCGTATATTTATTTAGTACTAGTCCTATATTTATTTGTGGCCTTGATTTTATGTATTTGAGGATAACTTGAACTCCTGTCTTTTCAAATGCTGAGATAACAGATGTGTGCTACCTGGCCCACTAAGAACGTAATTATCTCACACTCTTGGTGTCCCCAGGTAAACATCACAAGAATTATGTTCAGACATGATTCCTAAATGTTATCATTCATTTATACATTATAAATTTAAATAATCAAATAATTATGGAAACAATGAATAATAATCAGTAGAATAATGAAATTATTGAAAATAACTGTAGTTTAAAAAAATACAATTGAAGTGAGCAATAAAATTAAATAAATAGTTATTAAATTAATTGTTATTGTTATAATTAGAAAATATAACGCAAATGACAAAAGGTTTATTCAAAATATTCATCTTTATAGTATAGAGGAAAACCAAGAAATTAAATATTATTACAACAAAATCAATAGATTTTTTTAAATTTAAATGTGGTTAATTAGGAAAATTCATTCAATTATTTTAAACATTATAATTATACAACTCAAATCACAAAATTATGGAAGAATAGATATAGGAAAGAATAAACCATGCAAACTTTCATTTCTGATGGTTTGATGAAATTCTCAGGCAAAAGCATCTTGGAGAAGAAAGAGGCTAATTTAGTTTATAATCCCAGGTTTCAGCCCTTTATAGTAGAAAAGTCACAGTGGCAGTGGCAGTAGATTGAAGCAACTAGTTAGATATATTTACAGTCATGAATAGGGGGAAATGATTGCATGCACACTCACTTTCTTGCTTTTGCTCACCTTGATTTCTCCACCCATATAAATGACTCCCTACATAGAGAATGGTGCTGCCCACAGTAGGCTAGGTCTTCTGACAGCAATTACCTTAAGGCTACCCTTACAAACATGCTCAATGGCCAGCCCAATATATATGTTGAGACTGTTTCCCAGCTGATTTTAACTCGTGATAAAGTGGGAAAGCTAGCCATCACAAACCATAAAGAAGTAAAAATAATAAAGCATAATACTAGATTAGTGAAGATAAGCAAACTACATTTAAATTAATTGTAGACACCCATGGATTTATACATAAAACAAAGCCACAAAGCTGTTAGTATAAAACAGGAGAAAATCTTCTAGATTTAGAAGTTTGTAGATATGAAAAGCTGTTAGATATAAAAATAAAATTTTATCTGTGAAAATATTGCTGCTCTTCCTTAGATTAAAAATCTCTGTTCTGAGAAAGAAAGGAAAAGACAAGATGGAGGCTGGGAGAAAGTATTTTGCCAAACTACTCACTTTGTAAGTGACTTACACCTAGATCTCTTAATTTCTTTTCCTGTCCCTGTGATAAAATACTCTGACAAAAGCAACTCAAGGACAAAATGGTTTGTTCTGGCTCTCAGTGGGTGCATTTCATCATAGAGAGGAAGTATAGGAGACAGGAGCTTGAAGCCACTGGCTGGATTGTATCCACAGCCAGGAAACAGGATGAACATGCTGTTGCTCACTGCCCGTTTCCATTTCTACAGTTCAGGATCCCACCAAGGGAATGATGCCACCCACAGTGGATGGATCTTACCACCTCAATTAATGTAATCAAGGTAATCCCTCAGCTGTTTGTCCCCTAAGTGATTCTAGATTCAGTCACATTCACAATTAACTTTAGTCACACTAGAAAATACAAAAAAGCCCCACAGGTCACCAATAAAAAAATATTTTGGAGGCGTTCTGAAAGTAAATGACCAAATGTTAAATGTGTTCAATGTCATTAAATCATTAAATGCTAGAAAATTTAAATTAATATATATATATCTCACCACAGAACATTGTACCTTTGTGAACTCCAAAATGACCACCAAGGAGCCTAATATGATGCAATCACATTAGGGTCTCTTTATTTAAGCTCCAACTTGGGCCACACCACCATCTCTGATGCAAAGGAATGGGAAGGGGCTCCAAGTCCAGTTTCAGGCAAACATTTATAGAGGAAAAGAACGGGGTATCTAGCCTGGTACAGATCTGACTGGGGAGTCATTATGGCCTTTAACATAACTGGCTGGTGCTGGGAGCCAAACTATAAGCTTAACTTTTGTTTTCCTCCTGATTGGTGGTTGTTAGGAAGTGAAGTGTCAGGGTCAGGCTTGTAACCTGGAGGTGCAGATTTGTTGGGGAATAGCCCGGAAACTGGTGTTAGGTGCAGTTCTTGTTGGGGGGTAACCTGGAAACTGGTGCTAGGCACAGGTCTTGTTGTGGGGGTTAGTCTGGCACCTGGTGCTAGGTACAGCCTGTTAGTTAACTTGAGTTTAACCTTAGGTCAGGTTTTCTAAGATGGAGTCTGAACCTAGAAGATTTGGTCTCTTAATAACTATTATATGTATAACATTTTAAAGGAGTAAAAGATAAAATAAGTCAAAGGCTTGAAAGGATAAGGAAGTGGATTTGCGGGGAATTGCTGGTGGCAATGAAGTGTGGTATAGCCACTCTGAAATAAGACTTAGCAATTCCATATAAAATTAACCATTTACTTCTAATACCAGAAGTTATACTCTTGGGAGCCTGTCCTAGGAATATGAACATTTATTCTCACATAAAACTGCATAACAGCTTTATTTACAGTACTCTCAAACTAGATGCAACCTAAATGTCTTTCCACAGTTGTAGTTTTGAAACTTTGAAGATGTTACATAAAGAGAATCATGTACTATATAGAATTTAGAGAATAACTTTTGGGCTAGGTATAAGATATTTAAATTATTTATGTTGTTTTATGTGTCAATAGCTTGCTTATTTTATTGACTGATAATAGTCTATGGTATAAATATAATAAATCAGTACTTTTTTTTAGTTGGGCAGCATAACCAGTCATACCTCAGGCAATCCAAGTTAATATCAGTGATAAAAAATTCATACTGATGAGAGACATCCATATATGTGTGCATGCATCTTTGTGTGTGTACATGTGTATGCATAAGTATGTGGAAGCCCAAGTTTGTAGATTTAATACCTATGGTCACTTTGTCTCAAACCTGTATCTTACATTTAAAAAAATATAAGAACAATTTTCAATTAAAGTACATTTATTTTGTCAGATGCTTGATTGGGATGTGTCAAGACTGCTGATCAAAAACAGTGAAAATTGAAGACATGCTCCCAGACATGAAGAGATTAACACAACAACATCAAGTAATGTAGGATTCTGGCTGGGATCTTATTACAAAGGATCATTCAGTAAATGCTAAGGAAACCTGAAAGCAATCCCAACTTTAGTTGGTAATTATACACCAATGTCAGTTCTTTAGCTATAACAAGTTCATTTTACTAACGTAAGTGTACATGATAGGTGGAACTGGGTGTCCAGAAAGTAGAACCTGCCCCATCTTTGTGTTTTGATCTTAAATCTAAAACTAACTTTAAAATTTTACACTTATTATATATATATTTATTTAGTTAGTTTATATGGGATAGTGCCTGTGTCACAGTGCACAGGTGGAGATCAGAGGACCATGTGTGGGACTCCATTCTCTCAATCTGCCATGTAGGTTCTAGTTATATAACTCCAGTGGGAGATTAAATTTAGGTTGTTAGGACTGACAGTACCTTTGCCCATGAAGCCATGTTGGCAGCCCTGAAATTAACTGAAAATAAATGTGTTTAAAATAATATGACAAGATAAATATGTATATGAAAGCACAATGGATCTTAAACTCTTAGAACCGCAGCAAGCACAAACCAAAAAAAAAAAATTTTTTTCATGTACCATTTATAAGATGTAACTACAACAAATTCACTTACAAAATTTTAAAATAAAATTGCATGCTCTGATACATCAAGGCAATGCAGTGAGGAATGGTCATTAATAGCAAAAAAGGAGATTTCAAAACAAGCTTTTAGCAGGTTAATCGGGTCATTCTTCATGATAAAGATATAATGGTCATTAAAGTTTCTCTTTTAAATATCATAAAATGACTTCAGAATGCATGAATAATTGTATCACCCACAGAATAAAACTTTAAAATATCACTTTATAGATCAAATTGACTCAAATAAATAGTGAAAGTGATGACTGAATATTAACAAGCACAATTAATTTTACATATGTACGTCAAAATGTGTAGCCTAAGGTAATATATTTTTCTTCAAAATATCTTGACATGTTCATAAAAAAATGATCATGGCCAAGGTCAAAAATGAAAACTTTGATGAATTCCCTGAAGTAAATTTTATGAATTTTTTCAATTCCTCGGGAGTAAAGGTAAATGTAACTGTAAATCATACTCTCTTTATAAGATAAAATAAATTAAAAGTTAGAAACTAATAATTTAAGAATTAAGATGCACAAAAATAACAAAATTAGGACTTAGAAACAGTACTGGCAGAACAAAAATCAATGCCTCAGAAACTAAAAAATAAATAGAAATGAAAAATAAAGAGCTACTTGAAACACAGTGAAGCATAAGTAGTAAGTTAAAGCATGTTCATGATATATTATGAAATTTCAACCATAGTTCTTAAAATTCAAAAAGATACATTTTTCAAATGTATGTTAGGTATTTAAGAATCTTCAGAAATTAGATGACTCGCTGGCAAACACATTGACCAGAATGAGCCCTGAAAGAAAAACTAACCTTCACACTCTGATTACAACAACTGAGTGAAACTTAAATTACCTTTCCAAAATTACAGTATCATTACATATGAGCTAGATTTTTCTGCTTCTTGTTTATCTTATTTTCAACTGCAGAGAATTCAGCCATGCCAAGCCCATTTTCTAGCATTTGATTTCATGTCTCTCTTCTGCTGAAAGATAGCTGTTTTCTGAACGCTGGATTATTCTAGAACAAACTCTGAATGGATCCTATGTGTCCAAGATTTAGACTGATTGTAACATGACACTACATCTCCATAATATGTTAAAGATGGAGAGGAAAATGATTTTTCTACTGTATCTCAAACCTGAAATCTATCACATCCAAGTTTAGAGAATGTGATTTATCTAAGGTCGAGTTCGGTTAGTCCATGGATGGGAAGAAAATACACTCTACTCCTTCTGCAGGTAGTGTATGAACAACTGGAAAGAGAAGCCACAAGCAAAAGGTTAACAAAAGTGGAGAGGGGAGAAAACCATCCAAGCAGGATGTAAGGTAATGAGTAGGTAATAAGTATATAAAATAACGACTGGGCAATTAACAGGGAAAGAACAATGTGAACCCAGTGGAAAACGTCTCTACATTACGGATGACAAACATTCAGCTTCATTCTGTTATGCAGGACACAGACTGAGAAGCATCCGAAATCAGCAAGTAGAATCTAATAAAAATATTTAAATGTGCGTTCTCAGATTAGCTTAAGACAATAAGAAGAAGACTGCAACAAAAGACACCAGGAGAAGTTAGCGAAATGCTTTTCTGGAGGAGATATTGTCTCTCAGGTACATATTGATATTCTTTATTATTCCTCAGAGGTAAATAATTTAAAATCTTTATTAGAACATCTTTAGCGTCATAATTTATAGAACTCTTCTAGAGGATATGTTTGGTTCACTTTATGTCATTTTGTTAGATTAGATGGTAGGATAATATATGTGTAGCTCTTACAGAAGAACATGGATTTAATCTTCTCCAATCATCATTTTATTAACTTTTGAAGATCTAGGGCATAAAACAAGTCATCCAGATATTGTTATTGATTATGACCTTGACCGAGTTTACCCCTTCATTTCTGAGAATTGCTGTCATAATGCAGACTCATTTCAGAATGGGCTCTAAATCAAGGTTAACCTGCCCAGCAATGTCACAAACTCAAATGCTATCTGGCTTGTTTTCTTCTGTGTCAAAGGCAATGCTAGCTCACTAAGTCCCTTTCCTTTGCCTGAGATGACAGGAAACTGGGGTTTCTCAGTGTTCCTGTGGTTAGGCCAAGATGTGTGGTTACTTGGGTTAATGAGCTGGAGCCTTAGTGTGTGAATCAATCTGGGGCAAAGGATAAAAGAAGAGTGAGGCTTGTCTCCATTCATTTGCTTATCATAGAAACAGTAAGCAAGTGGACAGAGCTAGGAGTTAGAAATGGCTTGGGTCCTTGAGACATCATTTGAAGTGTTACATGTTTATAAACCCCAATAAAACCCATACTTGGATCTGCCAGAACAAACAAGGCTCCCTGAGTCCTTGTCTGGAGACGTTGATGGGGCAGTGACTCAGCTTATGTGGTGGGAATAATAAAACATTTTGCAGTTTCATGGGCCCACAGAGGTTTCTCTTTTCCCTTTTTTCATGATGAACAGTGGAAATGGTGTAACAATTTTCAGTTGCATCTATTTTCCTGCCAGTCATGATTTTAATTTTTTTGATTGACTGAAACACCATTGTGCAAATGGGTCCTATTTTTATATATTGACCTGTTGAGGAACCTCTAGGCTGGTTCTACTTCTTATTGATGAGAAGAGTATTTCAATAAACATGGATATGTGAGCATCTCTGTGACATGTTGACTTCATGTGTATTCATAGGGCAGAATAGCTAGCTCAGTTCAGGTTTTAGATGAGCATGCCCAGTGATGTTTATGTTTATACATAGTAGCTGCAACAGTTTGATTTCCTATCAATTACCATTGTGACTCAGGTAAGATGGAACCTCAGAGTACTTTATCCTGTACTCCCTTGCCAGCTAAGGATGCTGAACTCTTCTCCTCTCAAATGTGTTTTGGACATTTGAATTTCTTCTTTTGAGAATCACCTATTCAGTTTATTAACCCACTTATTGATTGGATAATTTGTTTGGAGGTGCTAATTTTTACACTTCCTATGTTTTAGAATTCTATGTTAGCCTAAATTCATAGTTGGAAAATATTTTTCTCATTCTTTATGCTATCCTTTTACTTTCTGAAATTTTTAATTTTCACAAAATCTCATTTGTTAATTCTTGGGATTATTTCTTGTCCTACTGGAGTATTTGTTCAGAGAGTCCTTGCCATTTCTTTACTTGAAGTATTTTAACTGTTTTCTAACAGTTTCCAAAGTTCAGTTTTTAATTTTTGGATCCACTTGCAATTTTTTTGTGCTGGCCAGTTTTCTTATTACCATTTGTTTTTCCAATGTGTATTTCTCAGCACAAGTTTTTATAGCTTCTTCCCCCCAAAAGTATGTTTTTGGTACCTTTGTCAAAAATTAGGAGGCTTCAGCTATGAAAGTTTATTTCTGGGTCCTCTAGTCTGTTCTATTCTACTTTGTTGATCTAAATGCCTTTTTGTGCTAGTTCAGTACAGTTTTTGTTACTGTGAGTTGTTATTGTGGCTTTAGATCAGATCTTATGATTCCTCAGGCATTGTTAAATTTGCTTAGGAATGTTTTGGTGAGTCTTGGCATTTTTTCACATGCATAAAAATATTAAGATTATTTTTCTATTATTTTTTCTAGATTTGTAAAAAATGTAATCGGAATTTTGATAAAATGAAAATCAAATCTGTAGATTACTTATGACAATTTAGCCACTTCTTCAATACTTTTTTCTGCCAATCCATAAGCATGAAAAGATTTTTCATCTTCTAATGTCTTCTTCAATTTCTTATTCTTCAAGCTGAAGTTTTCATTGCATAGAACCCTCAACTCCTTGATTAGGTCTAGTCACAGGCATTAGAGTTTCTTTGAAGCTGTTGTGAATGGAATTTTTGTCTAATTTCTTTCCCAGTAAGTGAATAGAAAAAATATTTATGTAGAGCAAAGCCTGGTGCTAGGCACTATGAGAAATATATGAAGGTCTGTTACATTTTGTACTTGGCTTTGATAAACATAAAAATCTAGCAAGACAATTAAGTAAAGAACAGACATTGCCTCAGTGGTAAGTATACAATTTAGTAATTTCAGTCCTATGTAAAAACTAAAATGAATGATGTCATTTGCGCCAACATGACTGGGATTGGAGGTCATCAAGTTAGGTAAAATAACCCAGGCATAGAAAATCAAATTCCATATGTTCTTGTTTATATGGAGAAACCAGAAATAGATGAACCTGTGGAGGTAGATGATAAAATATGGGACGTTTCAATGATGTGGGATGATGCTTTGAAGGTCCAGGGGACTGTTGTATCCCTGGAATACCTTCTAATAGTCTGTAGATTAGAAGATAACAAGATTGACAACCATTAATAATGTATTCAAAATATCTAATACTCAATAGTTATTGGAATGGTTCCAACACAAAAAAAGTGACAAATGATTGAGGTGATCTGATCATTACACATGATATAGAGATATTGAGATGATCATACTGAATCCACGAATATATACAGCAATTATGCATCAGTAGAAAGGTAAAAAATTAAAAGAGAAGAAATGTAGCATATACAGGAGATTGTAAAATTATTTTATTTTCACTCTGGTAGGGTGTGTGTGTGTGTGTGTGTGTGTGTGTGTGTGTGTGTGTGTGTGATAGAGAGAGGGGGAAGAGGGAGGGAGGAGGTGTGAAAGTGTTGTTTACATACTATCAAGTTCTAAGAGAAATTGGTCCCTTCTTGAAGTTGTCCTATCTCCTTTTATCTTATTAAATGTTGTTCACTAACATTCAAGATTCCTGACAAGGAATAGTACCAGCCAGTGGGAAGTATGGCTGGAACAAACAGTCACACAAAGCTCCCAGCTGAGTGTGCACTGAGAACTCCTTGAGGATGATGTTCATTACATTGTTGCATGCATGCTGGATGAGAACTCTAGGGATGAATATATTCAAGGCTTAAGTATCCAGAATAGTTTGTGTCTGCTGAGCAATTGGTCTGTTTTGTCAAAGGGACAATATGAAGTGCATAATTAATCAGGTTTTCTTACTCAGATTTTCCACTGAAAGCTTAGAGCCAAGTCCATGATTCGTTTGTTTCCAAGGCATAAGAGTTTATGGGCTGTGTATCACCATTCTACTTCCCCATCCCTAGTTCTGTTTTTTGTCTCTAGCCTTGTTTTACACCTTTCTTCACCACCTACCTTTAAAGCATGTTTATTTATTTTATATCCCTATAAGTTTCTTCAAATACATTTTGAAAGTAGTTAAGGGAAGCATAAAGAAAGGCAATATTATATATTCATGATGAGGCAGCACTGTACTTTGGTGTGTGAGAGGGAGGATAAAGAAAGAAAAAAAGCAAGCAAGAAATACAGAAAAAAACCCACAAATGTGATATAGCCCCTGCCCTCAAGAGACTTGAGGAGTGATGGCCCAGAGCTCCATACACAGTCCTGGTGTCATTGATTTCTCCCCTCTCTGAATTCTGGCAGCACTTAGAGTCAATAACACCCAATTTAGCACTTGATGATATACTGCCTGGCACTGTCTGCTTATTGTTTTATGTGGCTAAGTGTTGCCATTTGGGCAAGATTTTGTGTTAACTTCTTTCATTTTCTCATCCTGAAGAGTGTAGGGGTTCTGTAGAAGATTGATTGATTGATTGACTGATTGATTGATTGATTGATTGATTGAAAAGTCAAGCATTCTACCCAAAAGTATAACCAGGATCCTTTAAAATATAATCTGTGGTGCATACCACCCTTTGATCCACTTGTCACACAGTAGCATCTACTACTGCTCAATTTAGCTCTGCAGCATACCAAAATCTAATGAATTCTTGCATTTTGCAGACACTTGATTATTCTTTACTGTATTCCAGGTACTATTTTATATTTTCATGTGAATAAAAAAATAAAATTATTGCCTTGACAGTGTGTACAAGCAGGTAGTTATGCTTTTGAAGTCTGGGAAGTATACATAGGTCATGAAATATAATGCTAAGTAAGTAGTATATTATGTTAGAAACAAGTAAATGCTATAGAAAACTTAACACAAGAATCAGGGGATTTTAAATGGTTTCCAAGAACAGGATGGTATGATCATTTGTACGATGGTAGAGACAGATTCATCCAGATGAGACATTTAATTGAACACCAAAAGACATGGAGGGAGTGAAACACACTCACTTTTGTCTCAGAAGAGCTTCTGCACAGATCTTGAAGCAGAAGTGTGCCTGGAAGTGTCAAAGCAAAATAAAAAGTTCAGTGTGATTGGAGTAGTGACACAGGAAAGACAGCAATAATGAAACTGGAGTTACAAAAGGTATTTGGATTTGGAGTGTCTGTATGCTTCTGAGTTTCAGGTTTTCTCCTCACAGGATAGGAAGCCACTGGTAGAAAATGCTTTGTTGAAATCAAACAGGAATAGGGCACTGTTAGAAGTTGGAAACCATCTTGGAGCCTATGACAATCACACAGGTAAGCAGTCATGATGTCTCATACCAGGAGTGAGTGTTACAGAATGGTGGGGATGGCCAGATTCTATAATTTCAAAGGTAGAACAGACAATGTGTGTTCATGATTTTGATCCAGAATGTGAGAGGATGAAGTTATGGCTGACTTTAGAGTTTCTGGCAAAAAAAAAAAAAAAAAAAATGGAGTTGCCTTTTGCTTAGCTGGAGAGAACTCTGAAATGTATAAAGTGCAGAAAGGAGATAAAAGGCTTGGTTTGGGGCACAATATTAACATGTCAGTGAGATGTACATATAGGGACTAGATGTGTTAGTCTCTTGGTGAACTGCTAGCTTGAGAGAGAAATAAGGAATAAAAATGTTAGCTTGGCAATCTTGGACTATAGACACCATGTAAAATGTATAAGACTGTAGGCTATGAAGGATTAGTCCACAGAGACAAAGAACCAAGAGATGTTTCTATGACACATCATCATTAGAAGGGTACAGATGAAGAGTGATCTCTCCTTCCCCACAAGGTAGCTGAAAGGTGTAGTCAGTGAGGCTGGGGACAGAGCATCAGGGGAAAACCAGATCCAGAATGTGGGAGAGTGAAGTTATGGCTGACGTTAGAGTTTCTGGCTAAAAAAAAAGAAAAAAAAAGTTAGCTTGCCAACTGAGGAAAGCAATGCTATACAAGAGGAGAGTACTTCCTCTAAGCTATGTGGATGAGGACAGAAAATTGATTTAGCAATGCAAAGGTCACAGGTGACCTTGAAAAGAGCAGTTTCAGAGGACTGATGCAGCCAAGGGATTGATCAGAAGGACTGTAGTAAAATAGTAAAAGGGGAGTTGTGGGTAGAGAGTAGACATAACTTTTTCAAGGATTTGGCTGCAAATGGGGAGAGAAAAAGGAGGTTAGAAACTGGCAAGAAAGTGAGAATCATAATTTTTTTTAAAGATAAGAGAAATAGCAACAGAGCAATATTTTTGCATATTGATAGAACTGTTTAAGAAGAAAGTGAAAAAGAATCAATGATGCAGTGGCAGGGGTGCATAACAGTGGAAGTATTGCCCTTGAATATTCAAGAGAGAACTGGAGGCAATGTAGATGTGGGCTTAAAAAGGGCAGAGACCTTGAGATTAGGATTAGGCAGGACCATAGAGCATGGGAAGATAGTCAATTGCTGCAAAGGATAGTTACACATTTAGTGTAAAGTAAGTGTGCCCCTCCCACCAAAGTTCAAGTTAGAATCTTAGTTCATGGTTGTTAGTGTAGGAAGGTGAGTTCTTTAAGGTGTAATAGGCTGTTTTGTGTGGGATTGAACTGGATGTTGTGAGAATAGACTATAATTCATCAATGTAGTCCTTATGGTTTCTTTCTTGTCCACTACTTTTCTGCTTACTGGCATGTTATAACCCAGCCTGAGATGCTTACCAGAGCTCAGCATCTGGCTCTTGTAATTCTATCCTCTAAAATTATATACCAAATGAAACTTTTTCATTTGCAAATTACCCAGTCTCTACTATTTTATTACAGCATGAGAAAATATATTGTCAGCACACAATATATATAAGAGTTCCTTGTGGCATAGTTATGGCACTCACAGACCTTTTACTGATAAGGAAACTAACGTTTAAAGAGTGGAAGTAATTTGTTCAGATCATACCTAGACTGGCATCTTTCTGACTCTAAGTCATAGTAGCATCATTGATTTTTGCATATGAAGAGGATGGCTCATTGCCCCTCAGACTTGGGTTCAGGAAGAACAGTCAAGTCTCTCTTCAAAGAGACAGCAGCTGGGTGATAAATGAAAAGGGAACCTGGAGGCAAAAGTTGTAACAACTGGACATCTCTGCTCTCTTCCTACCTAGATGTTGATTCTGAGTAATCACAAAAGAGTAGGTAAAGAAAAAGCTTACCAAAAATCTCCATTAGGAAGAGAAATAAAAACTTCTGAGTTTTCACTTCTAGAATAATTTTTACAGTCTAGAATCATTTGACCACACAAGGAGGCAGAGATAAAAGAATATTGACTACATGTCCTCTGATATCAAACCCTGTATATCTTAAGTGACCCGGAGTACAGGAAATAAGTATAATCAATTTGCACTTAATACCCACCTTGTCTATTAATCTCCTATAACTCATTATTACTAACTTCTAAATAAACATATTATCTAAATTATCTCTCTACTCATAGCACAGTTCTTAGGTCCCATTAAATTTCTCTGTGTAGTAGATGGTGGTTAATGCAGAAACTGACAACTGGTCCAAGTATAAGGAATGACTGTGAAGTACTTAGTCACAAATGGGACATTTGTATTACACACTCCCCAGGTCTCAAGGACCATTGAGAAAGTAAAGGCAAAAAGACTAGAGCAGCTGTGGTTGCCTGTAGAAGTCCTACACAAGATCAAGCCAGTCAGCATTCCAGAATGGAGTCCTAAGTAACATCTCTGGAAGGAAAGAAAAGAACATTGATTTTCCCCAAAGCTTCTAATTTTATGTGTGATCCTAATAGCAGATCTCTGTTTTACAAAATACTGGTCAGCAATGTTTTTTGACCTCCTGGAGAAGTAGAGAGACATGGGGCTTGCTATGAGCTCCGACTACACCAGGATTCTAGAACTGGAGAAGTTGGGTTTCTCTCCTTCATGCTCTGCCATGATTCTCTTGAAAGTGCTTGTCTGGAACTTAGGAGCTGGAGGTAGGGCTGTATGCTCACTCTTTCCTTTCCTGTCACACGTCTCTAGTTTATCTTGAGCAATAAGTCCATCCTTGCTTGTAATGCACACCCAGAGGGGAGGCCTGACTTTATCACCCATCACAGCTATTGCATAGCTTGAGAGAGAAGCTGTCAATTCTGAAATGCCATCTCTCTTGGAGAATGAAAGAAATCTGTGAGGTGCCAGAGGCAAGGACAATGAATGGGCTAGAAGTGCCTTGTACTGTCCCTGCTCTGTCACAGATCTGAGAAGAAAATGCCAATATACTGTATACAGCTCCAGGAAGTGGGTTAACACATTGAGAATCCCCCAAATATCTTTTGATGTCTTAAAATAATCATGTATAGGTACTGGAGAAATGGCTCAATGTTTAGAAGCATGAACTATTTTTGTAGAGGACCAGAATTTGGTTCCTAGCACATGACTAGGAGGCTAGGAGACTCACAATAATTTGTAGCATTAACTCCAGGGGAAATCTGACTCCTCTGGGTCTTGCAGGTACCCACTCTCAGATGTACAATATCTGCCCCTCCCAACACATAAAGTTACACACACACACAAACACACACACACATGCACAAGTCACACAGAAAAATAACACATTTCCTCTTTTAATTGCTTCTCAATTTTCTAAATTTCTTCCCTTATGGATAGCTCTACAGATAAGCCGTAGATCAATGGGACATTCTATTTGAGACCCTATTCGTGTGAACCTAGCAGCCTACCTTCAAAGGGCTTAGAGAAGGTAACAAAATGCTTTCCCCACTGGCTGTCTGTGCTCCTTCCAGCTCCCGAGACCCTAACCCAGATTTTTTAGCAGTGAAGCAAATGCTGATGGGAAGAGCAACGTTAGCTGGGCTTTGTCAGTGTCTGAATTGTTCTGGAGACGATGGGCTGTGTGAGTATAGAGAGAAGAATAGAGAATAATGTCTGCTTCTTTCCAACTGGCAGATTCTTCCCTGTCTTTAAAAGGATTTTAATACTCATTCTTTTTCTTGACATTATAGTAAAATACAAAATAGCCACCAGTTGAGGGTGCATGCTCTCTTTCTACCCTCGGGTTATTCAAGTATCATTGCACACTCTGGTCTGAATGGAAGGAACAAAGCTTATCAGGGTGGGTGGGTGTGTTCACAGGATCTCAGCAGCATCAGTTCCTTGCATAAAAAGTCTTCTTCAAGAGGTTTTCAGGGACTCTCCCTCTTCCCGTGTGACTCTCCTGCCTTGCCTCATGGGAAAAAAAAAGAGGTTTTTCAGGGAAAGAGCCCTCCTTTGTTTGGGGCAACAAGGACTATATAAACGTTGGGGAGTGGGTAGGGGGTTTTCAGGGTTAGTTTACATATTGGCTGATACTGAGCTTCTCAGAATGCTTCATTTGCATGAAGAGGAATTACAGGTGCTTGCTGAACATGTCGTTATAGGAGGAAATGAAGTTAAGTTTGTAATTTGGCCACCAGGCTGCATGACTACCTCAGGAGTAGCAAAGGTAGCAATCATGCAGACGACATTCACTGAAGCGTGTAGGCCCAGAGCCCCTTCTGTTCAAAGCAAGATAATAGGAATTCATATAGACCAAGAAACTGAATCTCAAGAATTTTGTGTGACTTAATACAAACCTGTACTTTGACAGATTTAAGTCTCGGGACACATTTTTATCTAGACTAACTTGTGACATGTTTTCCCATATGTATCCCATTTTAGATGATAGATTTTAGAGAATTATCTTTAATATCTTTGGACTTTTTATTGTACTGAACACTTTAAAATGATAACTGGACTTTGAGTCACTTAAGGTTAATGGGGACTTGACACTAACATTTGCTTTCAGAAGGTATATGATGTTTGTGGGACAATTATAGCTACCTTCAAAAGCTTGAAATATCCAGGATTCAACTCACAGACCACATGAAGCTCATGAAGAAGGAAGACCAAGTGTGGGTGCTTCAGTCCTTCTTAGAAGGAGTAAGAAAATACTCAAGGGAGCAAATATGGAGACAAAGTATGGGACAGAAACTGAAGGAGGGGCCATCTGGAGAGCCTTCCACCTGGGTATCCATCCCATGTGCAGCCACCAAAGGTAGAGACGCTAATGTGGATGCCAGAAAGTGCATGCTGACAGGAGCCTGATATAGCTGTCTCCTTAGAGGTCTGCAAGAGTCTGACATATTCAGAGGCAGATGCTCACAGCTAGCCATTGAATTGATCAAGGGATTCCCAATGGAGTTGGAGAAAAGACTGAAGAAGCTGAAAGGGTTTGAGGCCCCATGAAGAGAGAGCAACAATACCAACCAACTAGAGCTTTCAGAGTCTAAACCACCAGCCTGGGAGCACATGGGGGGGGGGGGGGCAGGACCCATGGCTCCAGCTGTATATGTAGTGGAGGATGGCCTTGTCCGGCATAGGTGGGAGAGGAGATTTTTGGTCCTATGAAGGCTGGATACCAAGTGTGGGGGAATTCAAGGGTGGGAAGGTGGGAGTTGGGGGGTAGGTAGGGGCACATCCTCATAGAAGCATGAGGAGGGAGGATGGAATGGAGGTTCCTGGGCCAGGGGTGGGAAGAAATGTGGTAAGAGGTAACATCTGAAATGTAAATAAAATATCCAATAATAAATAAATAAATAAATAAATAAATAAATAAACAAATATATAAAAAGACACTTGAGAATGTGTCAGACAATAATGTTATTCAGAGACACAGTGAATATAGACTGTGCTCACACACCCTGAATGTGAATAAATGATGCTATGGTAATTTAGTCCTCTGTTATGAGAGACCCACAAGTAGACATAACTTCTCTGTAAGCTTTGTATAAGTTGTTTGAAAAGGCATAGCATTCAGTTAAACAGACACATACAGCAATGTAGGTAAGTTATTCAAAGGCTCAGAAGGAACTGCAGGAGGTCAGAGGTTAGACAATGAAATGAACGTGAGGTTCATAAATTGTCATGTGCTCTTTAAGCTTATTGAGAAGCTGACTCTAGAAGCAGGGTTGAGCCTGCACCCTCCCCAAGTCACACCCAAGCATATTTGTATGCAGTATTCTCTATGATCTCTTGTTCTGGTCTCCTGGCTTTGTGACAGAGAGGAAAAAAAAAAAAAAAAAAAAGCAAGCAGCAAGTGTTTTAAAAAACACCATGTGTTTGAGATCAGCTAGAAGGTGAACAGGAACAGCCATTTGTTATTGTTTGGCCAACAATATGAAAATGTCTCTAGTGGAAACAGCAAGTCAGAGTTTAGACATGGAAGCTTTTTCATGGAGAGCTCCAGCTGACTGGCTCAACTTCCCGGAGTCAATTTTTGATGGGTGTTTGTTAACCTCCAATGTGATGAAATTACCTTTGTGTGCCCTCCCAATCATACTGGATGCTCTAAGCACCCAATCTGATGATATTCTGCTTTCTGCCTACTGTTCTCTATCAGCTATTAATTCTTTTGCTTGCTATGAAACTGATAAACTCACTTATTTGAATCTGAGAAAATAAAGAGCATGGTTACCATAATTTATTCTCTGTCCAGAAAAGAGGAGAGAGGGGTGAGGAGCTGCCATATTCAGGTACCATTTCTTACAAGAGGGAAATCTGACATAAGTTTAAAAGCATGTTGTTTGCTCTTGGGAAGAAACGGAGAAGAACTCCTAGGTGGGAAGCAGATAAATTAAGCATGGAAGAATGTTGCTAATGGGTTTAGAGATGATGAAGAGCCCATTTTGATGACAACCCTAAGAGAAACCATCTGAAATATAGTAAGAAAGACATTAGAGTCTTGAAGCTCAATTGAGTAAATCAATGTATATGGAGAGTATGCATGGAGAACCATCAATGTACATGGAGAGTATGCATGGAGAACCATTCTCAAAATTCTTTTCTTAAGTAGAAAGAAAAAAATTTGAGAAACAAGATATATGCATCTCATAAAAAGGAAATGGTGGGCTTAATCCTAGGAGGGTAAGAAAGATCCTTTGGGAGGCTGAAGCCATGATAAGGAAAGAAGACATGTGTGTCCCATGAAGTTGGCTCAGTAAGAGTTCCAGACACAGAAAGCTCAGCCCTGAGCATCAAAAAATTAAGGGCAGCATCATGGGTTAAGTCTGAGGAGAATAGAAGTCTAAATCTCTTTTGGGAGTAGACTCTGTGTGGAAGACTTCTGTTGTGAAACACATGGTCATCAGGCTCAGAAACAGTGGACTCAGGTCCCCACCCCTAAAACTTTCAGGTTCTTTCCTTATAACATAAAGACATCTGGCAAAATGTGTTTTGAGGTACTGTCCAATGCCTCCATTCAGTGCTCAGTGTTGAAGAAGGCCCCTATGTCTAATGTAGCTTCATCTCCAGAAACTTGGAGGCCCAGGGACTTTCTTTCCATACGTAAGGTCCACTATTCTCCATCCTATAACACTACAGGCTGGCCAGCTTTTGTGCTTGTGGACAATGATTTTAACTAAGAATTAGAGAAAGAGGCAGAGAGAGAGAGAGAGAGAGAGAGAGAGAGAGAGAGAGAGAGAGAGAGAGAGAGAACTCTTCCAAGATATTAGCTATGAGGTTGGGTCATGGTGCCTGCCCATGAGGATGTTAAGTGGCAGAACTGTCAAAATGAGACAATGTAACTGTCTCACTGTATTAACAACCCATCAATCCCTACAGCCCATCTTCCCCAGCTCCAGGCTATTTCAAAGCTGGTATATGCAGCCTATATCTGACTGTACTAGAGAGATGCTTAGATGCTGATATCCTGTTTCTCCTGATCCAAGGATGGCTCAGATTTGGGATGCCGAGGCCTTGCTCTTTACCTCAAGATCTTGTACATAGATGCCATGTCATGGCAATAAATAAAGATACAACAAAAGTGACTCCAGAATGAACCCAGTTTCTGCAGTCCTAAGCAGTCTCTTTTGTCATCTTAAGGAGCAGCATGACTGTTGTGAAGCAGGGCAGGTCTCAAGTGTAGATGGAGATGCTGATAATTCAAGGCCACAGTAAGTATCTGATTGCTAAGCAAAAAAAGTTACAGTGCCCAAACAGAGACTAACAGTCCTGCTGTCACACATGCATTACATTGATAAATTGCATTTTTGATGGCCTGAAAACAGGTGACTTTTTACACATGTCTCAGGTTGAGCCAACACATTATGTCACAAGGTTCTTTCATGTAGTTGCTTAGATTGTAACTAGTTTATGTCACTGACTTTTGTATTATCTTTTGTATGCCCAGAAGAATGGAAGAGTAAAATAATCCTCAGAGACATCAACCAAAATCTCACTTTTTGTTTAAAAAATGAAGATCAAATTTACAAAACTCCACAGTGTATTTTCTTAAGTAAGGCATTTTTTTTTTTTTTTGATGGGGATTGCACTGAATCTGTAGATTGCTTTTGGCAAGATGACCATTTTTACTCTATTAATCCTGCCAATCCATGAGCATGGGTGATCTTTCCATTTTCTGAGATCTTCTTTGATTTCTTTCTTCAGAGACTTGAAGTAAAGTCTCTGAAGTTCTTGACATGTAGGCCTTTCACTTGCTTGGTTAGATTCACACCAAGGTATTTTATACTATTCGTGACTATTGTGAAGGGTGTCATTTCCCTAATTACTTTCTCAGACTGTTCTTCCTTTGAGTAGAGGAAGGCTACTGATTTGTTTGAGTTAATTTTATATCCAGCACCTTTGCTGAAGTTTATCAGGTTTAGGTGTTCGCTGGTGGAAACTTTGGGGTCACTTAAATATGCTATCATGTCATCAACAAATAGTGAACTATTGACTTCTTCCTTTTCTATTTGTAACCTTTTGACTTCATTTTGTTGTCTAATTGCTCTGGCTAGGACTTCCAGTACTATATTGAATAGGCAGGGAGAAAGTGGGCAGTCTTGTCTAGCCCTTGATTTTAGTGGGATTGCTTCAAGTTTCTCTCCATTTAGTTTGATGTTGCCTACTGGATTGCTGTATATTACTTTTACTATGTTTAGGTATGGACCTTGAATTTCTGATCTTTCCAAGACTTTTTACCATGAAGGGATATTGAGTTTTGTCAAATGCTTTCTCAGCATCTAGTGATATAATCATGTTTTTTGGTTTGAGTTTGTTTATATAGTGGATTACATTGATGGATTTCTGAATATTGAACCATTCCTGCATTCCTGGGATAAAGCCTATTTGATCATGTTGGATGATTGTTTTGATGTGTTTTAAGATTCTGTTTGCAAGAATTTTATTGAGTATTTTTGCATTGATATTCATGAGGGAGATTGGTCTGGTTTTCTTTCTTTCTTGTCTTTGTGTGGTTTAGGTATGTAATTGTGGTTTCATAGAATGAATTAGGTAGTGTTTATTCTGTTTCTATTTTGTGGAATAGTTTGAAAAGAATTGGTATTAGGCATTCCTTAAGTAGAATTTAGTGCAGATAGAATTCTGCACTAAAACCGTCTGGTCCTGGTCTTTTTTTTTTTTTTTTTATGAGACTGTTAATGACTGCTGCTATTTATTTTAGGGGTTATGGGACTGTTTAGATGGTTTATCTGCTCCTGATTTAACTTTGGTACCTGGTATCTGTCTAGAAAATTATCCATTTCATCCAGACTTTCCAGTTTTGTTGAGTATAGGCTTTTGTAGTAGGATCTGATGATTTTTTAAATTTCCTCAGTTTCAGTTGTTATGTCTTGCTTTTGAGTTCTGAATCAATTCTTCATAGAGATAGAAAGAGCAATTTGCAAATTCATTTGGAATAACAACAATAACAACAAACAAACAAAACAAAAAAACCCATGGGATAGAGAGAACTATTCTGAACAATAAAAGAACTTTTAGGGGAATCGCCATCCCTGACATCAAGTTGGGCTACAGAGTGATAGTGATAAAATCTGCACAAAATAGGTACAGAGACAGGCAAGAAGATCATTGGAATTCAAATTGAAGACTCAGAAATAAACCCACACACCTATGGTCACTTGATCTTTGACAAAAGATCTAAATCTGTCCAGTAAATAAAGGACAGCATTTTCAACAAATGGTGCTGGTTCAACTGGAGGTCAGCATGTAGAAGAATGCAAATTGATCCATTCTTATCTCCTTGCACAAAGCTCAAGTACTAGTGGATAAAGGACCTTCACATAAAGCCAGATACACTAAAACTAATAGAAAAGAAGGTAGGGAAGAACCTTGAATACCTAGGTACAGGGGAAAAGTTCCTGAACAGAACACCAATGGCTTATGCTCTAAGATCAAGAACTGACAAATGGGACCTCATAAAATTGCAAAGCTTCTGTAAGGCAAAGGACACTGTCAATAAGACAAAATGGCAACCAACAGATTGGAAAAAGATCATTACCAATCCAACATCTGACAGAGGGCTAATATCCAATATATACAAAGAACTCAAGAAATTATACTCCAGATAACCAAATAACCCTATTAAAAAAAATGGGATACAAAGCTAAACAAAGAATTCTCAACTGAGGAAACTTGAATGGCTGAGAAGCACCTAAAGAAATGTTTGACGTTCTTAGTCATCAGGGAAGTGCAAATCAAAACAACCCTGAGATACTACTTCATACCAGTCAGAATGACTAAGATCAAAAACTCAGGTGATAGAAGATGGTGGTGAGGATGCAGAGAAAGAGGAACACTCCTCCATTGTTGGTGAGATTGCAAGCTAGTGCAACCACTCTGGACATCAGTCTGGTGCTTCCTCAGAAAATTGGACATAGCATTACCTGAGGACCCAGCTATACCACTCTTGTGCATATACCCAGAAGATGCTCCAACATTTAGCAAGGACATATGCTCCACTATGTTTATAGCAGCCTTACTTATAATAGCCAGAAGCTAGAAAGAACCCAGATGTCCTTCAACAGAGGAATGAATACAAAAATGTGGTACCCTTACACAGTGAAGTACTACTCAGCTATTAAAAACAATGAATTCGAGAAATTCTTAGACAAATGGATAGAACAAGAAAATATCATCCTGAGTGAGGTAACCCAATCATAAAAGAACACACATGTATGCACTCACTGATAGTTGGAGATTAGCCCAAAAGTTCTCAAGAAACAACTCACAGACCATATGAAGCTCATGAAGAAGGAAGACCAAAGTGTGGGTGCTTTGGTCCTTCTTAAAAGAAGCAACAAAATACTCATGGGAGCAAATATTGAGACAAAGTGTGGGGCAGAAGCTGAAGGAGGGGTCATCTGGAGACTGTCCCACCTAAGTATTCATCCCATGTGCAGTCACCAAAGGTAGATATTGATATGGATGTCAGGAAGTGCATGCTGAGAGGAGCCTGATATAGCTGTCTTCTTAGAGGTCTGCCAGAGCCTGACATATACAGAGGTAGATGCTTACAACTAACCATTGAACTTATCAAAGGATTCCCAATGGAGGAGTGAGAGAAAAGACTGAAGGAGCTGAAAGGGTTTGTGGCCCCATGAGGAGAGCAATAATACCAACCAACCAGAGCTCCCTGGCTCTAAACCACCAGCCTGGGAGCACATAGGGAGAGACCCTTGGTTCCATCTGTATATGTAGGGTAGGATGGCATTGTTGGGCATAGGTGGAGAGGAAGTCCTTGGTCCTGTGAAGACTGATGTCCCAGTGTGGGGGAATTCATGGGTGGGGAGGTGGGAGTGGGCAGGTGGGTGGGGGCACATCCTCATAGAAGCAGGAGGATGGGAAATGGGATAGGGATTCCTGGGTAGGAGGGAAATGTGGAAAGGGGGTAACATCTGAAATGTAAATAAAATATCCAATTTTTTAAAAAAGACATATTTTTGGATCTGTTAATGATCCATATGTAAGCTATGTTTTAAATCACTGCATATTATAATTCCTTGACATCTTTAATAAAATGACTATTAAGGAACTGATGATATACATTGTTAGCAAGTGGGTCTTTGTGTGAGGGGCTATTGGAAAAAAATTCTTAATGTACTTTGTGTTATGGAGACCTGGTACTTTGAACTTAGGACCAATTAAGAAAAACTAGATAAGCAATCTGAAGGCTCATAGTCACTGGAGAGTGGAGATAAAGAATTAGAAGGGGATCTCTGAAACTCACAATAGTGAATACACAAATCTTCTCAAGGTTGGAGCCTCTACATACATGATTATTTTGTACAATTTTATGTACCTGCTCTGTGGGGCTTGGGTGTCCTCCAACTGCAGAGCAGTATTGTTTAGAGATTCCGTGGCCCAAGAACTTATGTCAACCTCTATCAAGCTTATCTGACCACAGTGCACTTCTAAAGTATATTTAATTGTTGGAGCATCAACAGCAGCTCAATATAAGAAGCACAATTTGTTTAAATTCTCCTTCTGTGACAAGACTGCTGAGATTGATTCTGTGCACTCTCTGGTCAAGCTGCTGGCATTTAAATCTCTACTCATTTGTTTACAGCATGAGCAGCTCTGGACATACAATACAGTCCACGAGTTAGGAGTGTATCTCTGCTCTTGGCAAAACTATCTTGGCATTCATCGAAGTACCATTGCCTTTTCCTACCTTTTCCATTTGTTACTTGGGAGTTCTGAAGCACATTCTTCCCCTCATTTTGTAATGTTTATCAATTTTTGGTAAAACTTTGCAGACCTAGTGATCAGCCAAATGTCCATACTCTGAGAGCACCTTTCTCCTAATCCTCATGTGAGGTGCTCCTTGACAGCCACCCTTATTCAGCCTTGATTCTCCATCTTCTTTGCAGTTCCTACTCTCATCTTAGACTGTCAATATCCATATAAACCAGACATTAGATATCTGCCATCTTGGTTCCTTACATCTCTCATGAACTTTTCCATTTCCACTGAGTCATACTCCCTTCATTCTTAGATGTTAGACAAACCACCCACCTCCAGACACTCCTGTACCCCCCAGCATCATGAATTGAAACACCTACTTTAGGAATTAAATCTTATATCTTTTCCCTTCATTGACCAAATCTTTCCGGTGCTTGAGGATGCCAACCTGCATCTTTCCATCCAAGAAGCCCATTTCTATTATCAATCACCTCCCACCTCCATCTTAATTCTCAGTTTATTCAGCTTCACTTTTTATTATAAAACCTGGGTCCATCTGCTTTAACACCTTTAAATCAGTTATTACAAGCTTTTTTATTTTTTTTAACTTCACTTATCTTGAAAAACTTTAATCCTGGTGGAAACAAGCTCTTTTCTCTGAGATCACATGAAACCAGATGAACATAGTGGGGAAAAATAATCACCCAAATGGGTAAATTAATACAACTGTAGAATCTAACCAAGAACCTTCATCCAATTTCCTGGAAATTGATTCTGAGATGGAGATTTGCGAGTAAAGGAATTACTGGAGTGAAAATTGACTTTATAACACCTGTATGAGAGAGGGAGCATCAGGAATGTACTGACTTGGAATTAGAACCCAGATGTGGTCATCACAATGGCCTCACCTGAGCTCACACAATGAGATTGAGATTGTCCTTCTAGGTTGTTCCAGATAGACAAGATGGTAGGACTAGTGTGCTTCCATATATACCTAGGCAGGGAGAGGAGCAACCCTGAACTCCTATCCAAGGGTAATTCCTGAGAAGTTGCTCATCCTTGATCTGTCAGAAGCTAGCACTGCTACTCATGTGATAAAGAGCCTGGATCCTGAGGGAAGATCTTGGCATGCACCACAATATATATTACAGTACACACTTAACCTCTTTCCCTAACTTCTTTCCCCCTGTTTATAGCCCCTCCAAGACTCCAGTTGTTCTCTTTCTAAGCTCTTCACCCACACATACTTCTTGTATGATTTAATCTGGCCAGTAAATTTTTAGGTTGTGGTTACTCTATATTTTCTTTTGCAGTCATACTCAGGTAAAATGTCACTGAGGACTATGGAGGAAGGATGCTTACTGGAACAACAAATCCACTTCTCTCTACTCACATGTGTAAAGGGTGTACCTTATGGTAATCATTAGGTTTAATTAAACTACCAGTATGATGACTGCTTTCTTTGCCTGATGCTTTATGGTACAATGAGCCCAAAGTGATCATGAAGTAGCAAAAGCTCAATTTTGATGACATCTTTCCTTTGACCTCAGTGGAAGTTTTCACTTTGAGAACCACTGAGAGGCACTGGCCCACTTTGTACAGGGCCACTTTCACTGCCATTCTTTCTATATTACTCCTTGGTCCCTTTCTCTCTCTTGTCCCTCTCCATCTCTGTCCCCCTCCCTCTCCTTTCTCTTCTCCCCTCTCTCATTTATCTATGTAATTGTCATTGATTTGACAGCATAGTGATATGTCATACCTTGGAAGAAAGGCTTTCCATTATTTCAGAAGATTCTATCCAGGTTGTCACTTCATCTATGACCTTGAAGGGCCATCTATCGTCTTTTCTCGAAGGTGTAGGAATGGAACAAATGAATCATCGAACAATGTGCCTTTCTTCTCTCTAAGGTAGATCTCTTGTTCGGATGCAATGTGGTGTGAGATCACATGGTGTTGCATTAAATGCTGAGTAACTCTTAACACAGTGTACCAGAAAAGGCAAGACTTGTGCCTGAAATGTTTGTAAAACTATCTAGACTAACCTCTGGTCCTTCCAGGGTGAAGAAGTTAAAATAATCATGCACCATCCAATACCATGTGAATCTCCTCTGAGAATGATCCTATACTGTAAGTTTAACATTTGTCTGATGATAACAGGTTAGCTGCCTTGGTAAGTAGAGGTCAAACTGTTGAGTCCATGTATGCCTTCAATGCTGGCTACTAGGGGTCATTGTGCTTATGACCCCATATTCAGTGACAAGTCAATGTCTTGACAAGTCAAGATCTTGTCAATGTAGTCTGGCTGATGTCTAAATAACTACTGCTGGCCTTTAATATTGGTAGGTTCTGAATCTATTCAACCAGATCAAAAACAGTTGAAAAAAAATTGCACCTGTACTGGGCTCATTTTTCTACTCACTATTTCTTAAACAGTACAGTAAAATAGCTATTCACATAACATTTAAAAGTAATCTAGCAATGACTTCAAGAAGATGCATACAGGACCTATACAAATGTTAAGCACTTTTGTATGGATAGATTGAGCTTCCATTGTGGGGAGCCGACAGTAGGCAGCTATCATCCTTGCAGCCATCTTGAGCCATATACCCTGACAAGAGACTTGTTTACAATAGCCTACAACAGCTGAGCACACTTGGATAACATCTTGTTTTAGATACCCAGAATTTTCCCTTGGGTGTGTGAGACTTAAAGGTATGATTTAGAGATAAGACCTAAGGGCATGGCTTAAAGGAGTGACTTAAAGGTGTGGCTTAGAAGTGAGACATATAAAAGGCAAGAGGCAGACTGAAGAAATTAGTAGGCACTTGAGACTCAAGACAGGCAACTAGAATTAGGCACTTAGCACTTGGAGAAAGAACTAGGAACTAGGGACTAGGAACTCAAGACTTGGGACTTGGACTAGGAAGAGAGACTGAAGAATAAACAGGATTGAATCACATTCTGTCTGGTCTCCATTCCTTGTGTTCGTCCTCACTCTCTCTCTTGCTGAACCCTGACCCATGGACCGGAGCAGCTTGGGGCAGTGCAGGCTCTAACAATTTAGCCCCCAAGGCTTTTGGCAGTTTGGGTTCCAATATTGACATAGCAGTCCTCAACATTTTGGGGCAGCTCAGGCCACGACATTTTGGCCCCCAAATGTGGGGTAGTGCTGTTCTCAACAATCCATGAGTTTACTGGAGATGTGGAGGGGTTATAAAATTATTCCCTCATGGACATCAAGGATTGACTGTACTTCAGTGTTCCTTGGATTGTTCTCTGAAGGGCAGTAGCATCTCATATGAGGGTATTCATACTAGGGGCCATTCCCAGGGGTCTGTTAGTCTCCCCTTCATTCTCTGTTCTAATATTCTAAACTATTCTCTTATAGGCTCTGACAGCTGACCATACATTAATCACTTTTCTTGAAACCATGTATTTATGCTCTTGTATCATGCCACTTTTTATTTCTAGATTTTGTCTTCAAATGGTCATTATAATATTTTATCAGCCTGATAATTCCTGGAGGTATGGTAACAGGACAAACGAACCTCAGGGTACTATGCTTTCCTTTACTATAAAGTGGTTTCTTATGCTCATACGATATAAAAGTAGACAAGCATGTGTAGTTTTTTAAGTCTTGTCTTCATATAGATTGTCTCCTCATTGCTTTTTCAGTTCCAACCCAAGCAGTAGTAGAGTACAATAAAAGACTGCTCTCCATTTACATTCATTCACACACCAAATCAACCCATCTAGGACCACATTCACTCTTGCATCTCCTGTACCAAGGAGTTGTTTACTAGATGGGATGTGAGCAAAGCCTGAGCTTGAAGACAGAAAACCAGTGTGACAGACAGAGGAGTTGGGTGATCTACTTATGTGGCTCATTTGAATCCTGTAGCTTGGGGTCTGCTCTGTCCCTGAGTTGCTTCCACCTTACAATGGGGTTGTGGCCATGTTGGCTAAGCTAATCAGTGGATCCAAGAGCTCAGCTCCTAAAGGATAGCTGTGGCTTCATGGACTTTTATGCTTTATAGTCAGATATTAAGTTTTTCCCTTTGCCCTGATAGAAGTTGTTGTTTGTGTGGTATATTAGCTTGCTGTTAGTGTCATGGCTTTGTTATGGAATCCTGGACTCCTGCTCTGATTTTCCTATACAGACTCATGATAAACTCTGCCTGTTACCCTTTACCTGTACAGATACCTCTATTACCACCAGCTCTTCCAGGCCATATGTAGAATAGGCTTTAGGACTTCTTCTTTACCTGAGTTTCTAGCCTGACCTGATACTTATCAGTTTCCTGCTCAAGGTTTCATTCAAAAAGTCCTACTTCAGCTATGGGCAGATTGACACCTTATTTCCAAGTGTGGCATGTCCTTCACTCTACTGGAAGAGGCTCACCAAGCACTGTTGCCCCTTTTTAATTGTTGGATAAGAAACAAACAATAACTTATCTAATTTCCCCTTTACTGTGGAAAGAGTGTCCTGCAATTGCCCAGCCATAGGACCCCTAAAATTTTCAGTAATGTGAGTCTTCTAATCTCTGCAGGGCATGCTTCCATGTGGCTGCCACACTGACCTTGTCAATCATAATGACACTTTGTCCACTTTGCTTTGGATGGCTAATGCCACCATCTGTCCCTGTATTATCTCAAGACTCCGCCTTCCCTGCTATTAGCAAAGAAATCAGTTCCATAGCAGCCACTCTTCTTATGAACTTCAGCTTGTCACAGAAAGCCACTGTTGACTCTTTCAAAGAATTTCCAAAGCCCTTTGTATTAGTCAGCTCTGAGCTTCAATAACAAAAAGAATATAGACCATGTGGCCTAAATAATAGACATATATTTTGTCCCAGTTTTGGATAATGGAATTCTAAGTTCAAGATTCTAGTCAATTTGATGACGGGCTTTCTTTTCCTGACTTAGAGACAGCTGCATTTCATCAATAAGGTCTTTTCTTAAAAGGATATCACTTGAGACTGGGAGTTAGCTCAGCCATTAAAGGGCTTGTCTTGCAAACATGAGGACATGAAAATAGTTCCCAGAACCCATGTAAAAAAAAAAATGCCATGTGTAGTGATGGATCCAGATCCAGAACTGGGAAGACAGAGACAGGCAAATCCTTGGAGTTCTCTGATTAGCCAGTCCAGACTACTGGTTGAGTTCCAGGCCAGTGAGAAAGCCTGTCTCATAAAACAAGACAGACATCATCAGAAAAGTGAAACAGGGATCATGCTCAAGACTCTACAGGCATGTGTATATATACTGTTTACGTACACATACACACATGACACAAACACAGAGACACACATACACTGACATATCAGTACACACACAGACATACACACACACATACACACACACACACACACACACACACACACACACACACACACACACACACACACACACACAGGAATACCACTCTTCTGCTGTTATGATCCTAACTCTATATGACCTCAGCGAACCTCTCCTTCCACCTTAAGGTGCTGTCAGTCTTCAAGCACAGTCACACTGGAGGTTAGGGCTTCCACAGATGAGTTTTGGAAAGAGACACAGGTCTATTATCATGTCCCCATCCCCCCCCCACTAAATGTAGCCCCCTTTGGTTCTTCCTAAGCAATATAATCAGCTGATGGATATTTCTAAATTCACACAATGTATATGCTATGTTCTAGCTTCTTTATGAGGTTTTGTATTTCTTCGTTAATCATTGGTTAATCATTTTTATTTCATTTAGTGAGGAGTACCCTCCTTCTTTCAAGTTTCTGTGTCTTTTTAAAACTATGAGCACTATCTCCCTCCATAACCAGCATGTTACATCCTGTAAGAGTATTTCTGTATCAATGAATTTTTTAAACCAATTTTATTCTGTCACCTTGGCCTCAAAACTTTCAAGACCTAGTACTGCCCACTCTCCCAGCTCTTCCTGCTGTAGTGGGCTTGTGACCAACACTCATCCTTCTTCCTTGGTAGGCCCAGAACTTTTCCATTTGGATTGTGCTAAGATGTCCCTACCCATGGGCCTTGTACCTGAAAGGATGTGATCCTAACTAGAAGTAAGCTGTGATTTTCAAATAAGAGCCTGTGCAGCACTTTGAAGTTAGAAGAGAGGAAATGTTAGCCTCTGGTAAGGAAGAGTAGGACACCTATGTAGAGAGTGGAGGCAGGGCTGGGGTTTGGATGCAGATGTCCCCTGTGATGTTGCCACTCACTTCCAGTCACATTTTGTGGAAGAGCAGGTTGGCACTGTGTCTTCAAACTCATCTAACACTTGTTGGCAACGCTTCTAAAGTTTCATTGTGATCCCGAGACTTTCTTGCCTTTTGCTACAGGAGGGCTTCTGTTTAAATTCTGACTTTAGCCTCAATCCAATCACCCTTGTTCTACATTGGTTAATTGTTGTGGTTGTTTTCCTGCTGCAGCAGTAGCACCCAACAACAGCCATCCAGGCCATCCAGTTCCATAGCTTTGAAGTTTGTTCCCTGCCCTCTCCCCATGTTTTTTCTTCCACTGGTAACTCACTTCAACTAACTGTAAGTAAAGATGTTAGTGATTGTGCCAGTACATCATGCCATTGACCCTCTGGACTCCAGTAAACACCATTGGTGGTCTTTGTGTACTTATGTATGGCTGAGTCTAGAGAGAGTGGTTGAATCACAAAATTCTGCTTTAAAATCAGCTTCTTACAGATGCCAACAGTAAGAAAAAGGAAAAGAAAAAGAAAGAAAGAAAGAAAGAAAGAAAGAAAGAAAGAAAGAAAGAAAGAAAGAAAGAAAAGGAAGGAAGAAAACCAGACTTTGAGATGGAAATTAGTATGCATGATGTTTATTAGACTGTGCACATGGAAACCCTGCCATAAGGCTATGGGAGAAGCAGGCCAGGGCTAAGGAAGTGGTTAAACTATGACACAGTTGCAGGTGATGCCTCAGCCAATCCCAGGGAACACAAAGCCAAGTTGGCCCCACAATGATATCCCAATTAATTTTACCAGTCAGCCTTCACCTTCTGTAATCTGTGCCTTGGGGGTGAAGTCAAGAAATGATCCCAAACTGAAGGTAACATTTATTTCCCCATGCTTTTTTTCATTCATATATTTACTTCCCTAGACATTTATAGATAAGTTCATTATAAATAAATGATGGTCCCAGCTCCAGTTTATCTAAGGATAATGAAGTCTCTTGGACCCAGACATTGCACCTCTCACTTTCTCACCTTGCATTCCTCAGATGTTTCTTGTAATGTTTGAAGAATTTGGGAGCATGAAGAACTACCAGGAAGGTAGAGAGCCAGTGTTAAGCCAATTATTTTAGAAAGGAAAGTAAGAAATAACATATAAACATCCAAATGGATTATGAAAATAGGTAGTTTAATAATATGGAGAAAAGTAAGTAGAAAAATCATAAAAACCAGAGTGAGTTCTCTGAGACTATGTCATACCAAACTTCCCTTCTCTCTCTCTCTCTCTCTCTCTCTCTCTCTCTCTCTCTCTCTCTCTCTCTCTCTCTTTCTTTCAATGGTTCCTATGAAAGTAGAATTCAAAGCCACTAAATATGTGGCTGACATAAATTGGGAATGCTTAGCATATATTCTGGATGATAGCATCAGGTCCCTAAAAGTTCTCAACAGTCTGAAACAATGGAATGAATCGAAATAATAAAATTTAACCAAAGAGAATGTAATATGCTACAGTAGGTTCAGGAAAACAATCTCACATTGATAGACAGTGTAATGTGCTACAGTGGGTTCAGAAGAACAATCTCATATCCATAGAGAATGTAATGTGCTGCAGTGGCTTCAGAAGAACAATTTCACATTCATAGATGAGATCATTATGCTGTACAAATAGTACTTGTGAAGGAAATACATGCGTGAATAGTCTAAGACCTCATGGAGAACAGATTGATGGCAGTCATTCAGAAGCAAGTGGTCTATTGACTACATGAGTGGATATGCAGTGTTTAAGGTAGCAGAAGCAATCATCTTATTACACCAATTATCTTAGATCAGTTTCTCCAATATTGTGCCCAGTGTGCTGGGTCAACCATGCTGTGCAAGACCCATTTCAAGAGAAGAAACTAGGATAATGAAAATCAATAAGACATTACATATAAGGAACTGTTTAGGAAGGTTTTGACCTATAGCCCGAGAAGATGCACCTATCTGAAATTTTGATATTTGAAAGCCCACCAAGAACTGTTTAGGCTTTATGGTCATTCTACGAGTTAGAAGTGAGACCATAATACATTGAGACCTACAGAAACAGATGTTTAGGTTAAATACAAGGAACAGCTAAGCTACAGAGTTAACTTAGAGTACTCTCTTTGGTATGGGTTGCCTTAGAAAAGAAGAGTACCTGGTAACTGGAGATAACCAAGCATAGCCCAGAGGGCTCCATAGCATCCATTCTGAAGGGATTTCAAACATTCATTACTTTACAGATTGGAGTGGAGAGTGGTTGTTACACAGTCAATGAGCCAAAATAAAAGAATTTCTTATTTTCATCAGAAATTTTATCATCACTATTGGAACCTGTCCTCATGCTCTGGGTTCAATGGCACCATCACTGAGGGTAATGGCATGGGTGAACTTATAAGAAGTTCCTTTCAAAGAAACTTAAGCTGCTCAGAAAAATGTGACTATGTCTGTCAATATGTTCAGGATAGAAGCAACAGAACAACATACCCCAGAACTACAACAATTCCTTCTCAGTCCTCTGGAAGCTGTTGAAATCTGTTTCTAAATTCTTTATTAAAAATCAAGCTGACAAATGTTATTCCTTTAAGGACTAAGGTTGCTGAGGGGTTAAAAAGCAGCACCCATTTGATAAATGCTTGCCAAAGCAGTGTTTGAAGTACTTGATTACATTTAGCCACTTAGTCTTCTAAATCATAGGCTAAGCAGATGTTGTCATTATTCTCAATTTCCAGGTGGGAAACCAAGGCTCAGAAAGTCAATAGTCACAGTAAATGGCAGAGATGAAACTCCAGCTTAAGTTGTCAGTCCAAGGACAAAATAACCCACAGTTAAACACAGTTCTGTGCTTTCCAAGGCAAAGTAATGATTCTAGTTACACCTAGCCTTTGGCCATTTGGGTAGTCCTACATGTGTCCAGGTCACACTGCAAATGACAGTGCCTGCTTCTTTTCCTCTATCTGGGTTGATCATTTTTATTTTTATTTTTATTTTTATTTTTATTTTTTGGACCACCAAGAGCCACAGTCTGCTCACACAAATTGAGTCTTATTTCAGTTGGCTCATTTGCTGAGAATAACAATGGCATATGCCAATGAAGATAAACACAGGAAGGCCAGAGCAGGAGTATGGGCCAGAGGTTGTACGTCTGGCTGATAGCTCAAGGTAAGAAAAAATAATGCTCATGATTGGTTTTTTTTTTTTTCTTTGTTACTTTTGTAACAATAATCCTCATTGTAAATCAGATTCAAAATCACAAAAAAAGAATGTCTCATTTGCAATTACCTCAAAGCCCAGAAGCTAGATGACCACTGTGAACATATAGGCACTCATGGTCTCAACAGTGTTTGCTCTGATACACATCTTTTCCTATTAAAAAAAAAAGTCAGCATTTTTCATAAAAATGAGAACCTTCCCTATACAAAATCTTGTTGCCCCATCTCCCCAGAATGTATTGTTATGAACACTTTTCCACCTCATTAAGTTTGCTTCTACTCCATTATTTTAAATGGCTACATAGACATTCCATTGTATGGATATGTTGTAATTGGGACCTTATTTGCCACAAATAAATAAATGGCAGGGAAGCATTTTGGCAGGTCAGGTGTGGGTGAATTGAGAGGCAACAGACTGATCTAAGGCCAGGCAGAAAGAGAGAAAAAGATGGTTGGGGGAATGTTGGTTGGATTTAAGATCTGCTGTGACTTTACAAATAGGGACATGGTAATGGATTTTCAATGTAAAATGCCTAAAGGGGAGATAGGGAGATAGAAGATGACAGTCTAAAGAGTTTACCAAGATGAGAACACAGTTGGTTCTTGGGGATTTAGGAGGCACGATCGGGGAGGGGGTGCGGGGGTGCGGGGGGAACAAGAATTCTGGGCTGTAAAAAGAGCAGTTCAGAGTGTAGTTGCATCTGATCCAAATGAGAAGGTTGAACTTCCAGTCTAGAATCTGAGAGTCTAACCCACACATGAAATCCCACACTCCTTCCGTGTTTATAGACCATTTCAGACATAGCCTCAGGAAAGCCTAGGGTACAGTCCCGAGTGGCTAGCTATCTGGAAGTAAGGCTCCAGAAATTGTGGGGCAATGTGGCTTATTGTCATGATTTTATCTCTCTCTGCCCGAGCCTCTTGTCTCTCTCTGCCTGAGCCTCTTGTGGGCATTCATCAGTTAGGGCTGTGGAAAGTCTGCTAGAAAAGATAAGCATAAATCCAGCCCTCAGATCATCTTCAAATACCTGGAAGACAGTAGCTTCTCCTTCCTCCTGACAATTCCCTGTCATGGCTGAGGGACCTGCCTCTGCTCTCATCTCTACCTATGGGACTCAAGGCCAGCAGGTGACAGTGAGTGCTGTTTGACTGGGAGTCACTTCAGAGAAAGCTGACAAAGTTCCTGCAGCCATTTCTTCAAATCTTAGCAAGTGTACCCTAAAGCCAAGGGAGTGAACCAGAGGGGCCTGGCCGTAGAAATAGGCAACAAAATGGAGATTGGTTACTTTAAAAGTATCTTTAAGGTTTTATTTGTGAGACAAGGCCTCCTTTGGTATATATTTATAAAATACAAATAGCTGAGAGGTCCCTCCTCAGGACCCTCTAGTCAGTATGCTTTAATGGAATGAAGGTAGACCCTTTGCCTGAGTTTAGGTCTTTATGGCTCACCTGTAACCCTTAGGAGTCTGCAAGTATTTGATGTTGTGGCATGAAATTTTCCTTCCATACTTTCCGTGCTTCTGGTCTAGGCAACAACAATACAAACAACAGTATAAACTGAAGCCATGTCAGCTCCTAGGTATTGAGGAGAAGACTTTTATTATAGCTGTGAGGAAGGTCATCTAGAAGAGTCCAGAAAAGGGAAAGCAATAGATTTTTAAGTATGACCAGTGGACTGAACCAGGCCATAATAGAGAGGCCGGGGATGGAGAGAGAAAAGGGTATAAAGAGAAGGTTATAAGTGAAGGGGCCAAGAGAGTTCATGGCCAAAATGGCAAGTTACAGAGGAATGAGAAGTTAGAGGAAGAGAAGGTGATGAACTTGAGAAGTTTGGGACTGGGGGCAAGGTGAGAAGAGCCAAAAGGAGCCCCAGGTACTGCTAGCCTGGAGGCCAGGAGACATTTTTTAAAATTCTTCTTTCATATATTATATGTCTCCCCAGTTTCCCTTCCACACAGTCATCCTCCCTCTACTTCTCTGAGTCCTCTCCCCACCTACTCTCTCTATCAGGTCCACTTTTCCTCCCTTTCTCTTCAAAACAAGAGGCAGAGCTCCCAGGGATATCAGCCAAACATGGAGTAAGAAATTATAATAAGACTAGGTGCACCCTCTCATATCAAGGAAACCTAGTAGAAGGCAAAGGGTTGCAGAAGCAGGCAAAACAGTGAGAGAAAGTCGTGACTTCCACTGTTAGGAGTCCCACAAGAACATGAGCTCCATAACCAGAATGTATATGCAGAGGACCTAGCTCAGACCATACAGGGTCCATAATTGTTGCTTAAGTCTCTGAGAGCCCCCCTATGAACCCTTTGGCAAACATTTTAATATGCTAATAGGCACCAGAGATAGCCTGGATATCATGTATCCTGAACCTGATAACAACAACAGCAAAAAAAATCACATACATACAAACCCCATAGTGTTTATGACTTTGTGTTGTGCTGCATTCAGGTTGTTCTGGGGCACACACAGCTGATAGGCTAAAGGTTGCACATGCCTGGAACAGATCTGTCTGTGGCAAGAGAGCTTTAGGGTTGGTTGGATAAAGCCAGAATGTTACATGCTATGTGACCTTAAGCTTGAAGGAAGGTGATAATATAACCAGTCAATGTCAAACATATGGTGATTATATGCTTGGATGCCTTTTCCCTGAAAAAAAAAAAAGAGGTTATTTCAACATGTGGCTTTCATTGGGAGTATGGTCTGTAAAACACTGGCCTCAGGGTCTGGTTGCCATTTTTCCAACAAATTCTGGCTTTTCTAAGGCCCAGTCTACAGAATTCTGTTTATCGGCCCTGCTCTGTTAAGTAAACCTGGGTAAGTGTCTCACATTTATAAGAGCCTTCAGGGGCAAATGGAGAAATTACATTATTACAAAATTGACTGGACTCAAGTTGTTCCAGCTGCACTGGCCCATTTTTTTCTTTGTGAGCAAGGTGCATGGGAAAATGAAACAAACAAACAAACAAACAAACCAATAAGAACCCACCCACAGCTTCCGTGAATGAATGGCATGTGAAGGTAACAGAACCAGAACCAGAGAAAATATGTAATGGCGCAAATGTTTATTAGCATTTATAGCCCAAGTACATCTCTGCTCACATTCAGGTTCTGCCCATCAGACAGATGGACATTTACTCCAGCCCAGCAGGGTGGACATTGGTGTGGTCTGTCTCTGAGGAAGGCACAATATGATTGATTAAGTCTCCTCTCAACAAACTACAATCTCACTGTGATTTTTTTTTTTTCTTTTCTGTCTGAGATCACTTGTAGATCATCCCGACTGGAGTTTTGGGTGTTCCTAAAGACTTCAGTCACACAATTACAGATAATCTCTGTATTTACTCTCATGCTTGCTTAATCATTTCCATTGTGTATGGATTTGACTAAGTTTAATTCTTCAAGGACAAGTGTATTCCCTCATCACCCCTCCCCCTCCCCTCCCCCCCCCCCCCCCCCCCCCGCTCTGAGACTCTAAGAATCTCACTGCCATCCCCTGAAAGACAGCAAATGTAGATACAAAGGCTGTCTACACTCCCAAGGGTTGTTCTAACATTGATCTGGATCCTTAGGAGCTGTTGCTAATAACAAAAGCTCAGCTTCTGGATTCAAGCCATCTCTACTAGAAAAATATCTTTTCTCTACATGGAAGGATAATAAATTATTTGGGGATATAAAAAATGACACCTACTTGACTATCGGTGTCCAATAGTGTCTGTCTCACACAGGTCTCTGACAGAGCTGATCTGTTGATATCTGTTAACTGGTAGTTGCTCATAATATTATTATAGTGAGTAATAAATTATAAAAAGTAAATAAGCAGCTGCCTTTTCAGTTGCCATGAACATTACTCAGCGAATTGTATAAATATTTATTTGATGTCTACTCATTAACCAGATGAACACAGAAGGCCACAAACCTAAGGCCATGGTGATTAGAAATAAAACATGTGACTGTTCTGTAGAAATTATTAATGACTGTAGTATGCCCCATACATTTGGTGGCGGTAGTGGGGCTGTGGAATAGGTTTATTGCTTGGCTGCATCTCTCTACTTAGGATGCTTCTTGCATGTGATCAAAGGTCATCACCAGCAAGAACCCAAAGTCAACTCTCTTTAAGGGGATACTTGAGGTTTAGAGGAAGTTGAGGCTAGATGCTGAAGACAAAGTCCACTAGTTCAGTTGTCTCTAGTTGTCACCTTGTGCTTCCATGAAAGTTTTTTTTCAAGCTGGTAGCATTGTAGAATTTCAGACTGTCTTACCCCCAAATCCAAAGGGACTAGAATCTCTCTTCTCCTTGGCCTTTCTTTGGTGTTCTATGTTATATGACTCAGCATTTTCTCTGAGTAAGAGAACAGTAGTCAGGTTCAGTGGGCCTGGAGGATAATTCCCCATTTAATATTGGACACTCCTTTGACATTTCTAACTTAACGCTTTTGCTGGGACCCTTAACAAGAAGTGAGTATTGTTCTCTACTGGATGGTATACATGTGGAGTGCAGGAAGAAGGGTCTCCTTGGTGTTTGTTTCCATCGCACGTTAAAACCGATGATGTTTGCTCATCTGGTGGAATGACAACTTATTCCTCTGGACAAGCTGGCTTCACAATTGCTCATTCAAGGAGAAATCTGATAAAGAAACAATAGTCTGGGCTTCAGGAGTATTAAACCATTGTATTCTAATTTAAATTTCAGGCACTTGAATAGTCTGTTTTGTCTTTTCCTTCTTGTGTTTAGGATTTTTTTTTTTTATTTCTTCACATTAATTTTTGATTCTTTACTGCAAAAAAAACAAGATCCTCAAAAGCAAGAGCCAGATGAGAAAATTGAGTAAGGTCATCATAGAAGGTGTGAAAAGGTGAGGCCAGTGCACATAGCCAAGGCAGTGTTCAGATGCCGAGAAATGGAATCAGTAAGAATTTACAAGGCCCTTATGATGGAGTAGAGGCCAGATTGAGTACAAGGGTCATTGCAGTACTGCAGTAGTAGCCTTATAAGATGGGTAGAGGAAGGATACTCTCTGAGCCATGGAATGAAGATATTACAATCCAGCCAAGAATAACAAATCAGAATAACCATATGAAATAGTAGTAGTAGTGGGAAACACAATCCTTATGTTGTATAAATTGCCCCCCTTTCTCTGCTAATTCAATGTATCTATCTATCTATCTATCTATCTATCTATCTATCTATCTATTTATCTATCTACATATGTATATATATTTTTTCAATAATAAGAACTGTGCTTTGAACTGTATACTCTCTACCATCCCTTCCTGCCTTATATAAAAATTATATATTATATATATCACAGAATTATAGAATATATATTCTTATATAATATATAATATATATGGTATATAATCTATATTATAGAATACAATCCATATATAATAGTCTATGTATAATATAGATTTTATATAACATATAACATAGAATCTATATTATAGGATATATATTCTATAATTATGTGATCACATAAAATATATTATAGATTTTTATATAGTGCAGGAAGGGATAGTAAGAGTATACAGTTTGAAGTGCACTTTTTATAGTTAAAACACTAGAGCCCAGAAGCATTAAATGGCTTGCTGACAAACGTAGTTTCACTCCCCAGAGCAGTCTGGGGCAGATGTGGGGTAGGCAGCTGCATTTGTCATTTTTCCATACTGACTGTGTGCCAGCCCTTCTGCCAGGCTCTGAGCACATCATGATTAACAAGACCAATTTGATCTTGTCCCTCAGACAGACATAGTTTGCTACAGGACAATGCTTGGGGTAACATGATGTGTAACCTTTTAAGAAGGGCAGTAAAACAGGGAGTGAGAAGTGTTTTAGAGTCAAAGTGACATCTGTACAGGACCAGAATATGAAGATATGAGGGATGGTATAGTATATGGTAAAATATATGAAGGCTTTTGGATCATTTGAGTTTTTCCACATGTTTAGCTCTTGAAGGAGAGAGAAGAGCCTGGTTATGATTGTGGCTCAGCATAGTGACCACACAAAACAAAGATGGTGTGACTCACTGTATGACACCCTTAATGTCATTATTACATCTCTGGCCAGATCCTATGCTTATTTTCCTCAAGGAAAAAAAATTCAGAAAGACAGCTTAATGCCATCAGACATTTGGAATGTAGCTAAGTTAAAAAGGAACTTGCTTTCTCTTTGGGGTCCTTTGATGGATAGTTACAAATGACCTCTACATATGGAATGTGAGGAAAATGTCAGGTGAGGGAAAAAAAAGGTCAAATTCTGGCTGTTTGGGTCATGAAGTGATTGTGGTTTGAGGCCCCTTTGCCTTTCATAAAGTTCACATAAAAGTTGGGGTTGAGAGAATAATGAGTGCTGGAATTGGAATGGCCAAACTGTATGATCTCCAAGAAGTTCTATGTATGTTTAATGCAGAATCTTAACTGTTTGTGAATATACATGAAGGCTGCTGTTATCCTAAGAGACATTGTGAAAACTTTAAAATAAAAGAAAATTTAAATAGAATCAATTTAAATCAATTTTACTTTAAAAAATTCATGTGCAGTACGCTTAGGAAATGGGAAGAATGCAAACATGGTCAGTCCATAGCATCCCAGAGAGGCTATGAATCTTGCCCTGCCCATCTGCAGCACAGGGCTTAGTGGAATTACAGACCTGCAGGTAAGACAAGGCTTCTGCTAGTCTGTGAAGAATATATGATGCTTTTCCCTTCCCTCTCTTATGCTGTCTCTACCCTGGAATGGTAGAAGAATAGAACTGAAGAAGATATTGGGGCATCTACCTCTGGCTTCTGGCTCCTTTTTTTTTATGTTAACTTGTTTTGTAAAATGTGGTCAAAGCTTACTTGCATGTGCTTTCTGACTTGACACCATGGAGAAGTGGACAATGTCAAGGTTTGCTATCAAGCTCCATCACTGATTTACTGACTGATGAACAGTATGAGCACTCTAGTCATGGATCTTGTGGCTGTTTAAGTAGGTAAAATACCTACTTCATAGCACTTCTTCAAAAGTTGAAGGACTAGAGGAATAGATACAAAGTAGCCAATATACCCCGTGCCAAGTATTCAGAGCTTGGTACTCAGTGACCATCATTTGCGCTAGGTCTCCATCTTTTGCTCTTATAGAAGTTAGAATGACTGTCTTTTTATATATGAAGAAACCAAGTCCCTGTGCCTTTTATGCTGCCAGCCTGCTAATGTGCCTAGATGTTGTCTCTCACCTACTCATGCCTTCTGAACAGTCTTTGCTACTCTAAAAATCCTTGCCGATTTCTCAGAGAAGCCACCATTTAGGCATTTAGTCTATATTTTGTTTCCAAAATCATTTTCAAGATATCATCAAGAACTTATTTCTGTATTCTGGGGAGAAAGGTCATTTTCAAGATAATCCTTCCAAGCAAACAGAGCATCAGCTTTTGCAGAAGGCCTGCAGTGTGCACAACTAAAAGAACTCAAAAAGCCTTAGCTGGGGTTAACAAGAAAGCAGTAGAGGAAGGCAGGTTCTTGGCCCTGAGTTCTGTCCTAACACAGTCCAGGGTAACTGGATGCCTAGGCCTGGAAAGGGAGGAGAAGAGGTTGGCCAGGCAGGAAGCCTTCCAGTAAAAATGATGAACTGTAGGGATTTTTTTTTTTGGAAAGATGATCTGGATTCTTTCAGAATTCCCTTACTAATGTGTTATTAGAGGAAGCAGCTGAAGCACTATTAAAAAACCGTCATTAAAGTGACATTGAACAGCCAGGTTACTTATTAGGAAGGGTATGCTCTGTGCTTGGCAAACTGGGGCAAATAACTCCACCTCTGTTGTATGAAATGTACACATTCTTACCAGCTCTTGGAAACCTCAGATAGTGAAGGAAGGAATGACCTGGCAGAGGAAAAAGCCTTTTGGAAAAGGCAAACAAGATACATAGCACTGTAGATAATGAAGGTGGGGGTAGAGGACACAGTGACCATGAACAGAAGCCATGTTAAAAAAATATTCAGCCTTGTCTTGATGGGTGAGTTCTCACACTATGTACCTGATTAGGTGGTGGGGGGTGTTATAGACTAGTTAGGATTTTAAGAAAATAATTACTATTAGAGGGCTCTGAAAAGTACTGACAGACATGAAAGAGAAGTTGGAAAAAGGATACATTTTAGTGCAGTAGAAGAAAGCTATTGTATTTATTACTGGATGCTGTGTAAAAACATGCCTACAAGTAGTGAGCATTATTTAGTGTGGATGTGACTAGACAAGGGCATAAATAGTCTTCAACTGAGGACCCATTTGGAGGATGACTTTCACCACATCATGAACTTGTAGACAAAGTACTTCAGGAAGAGAAAGGAGATATCTATTTATACCTCAGCATTGAACTTGGTTTTGAGCATAAAGAAGAATTTACTGATTAGTGGGCAACAGCATTAAGTTAAGTGGAAGTGTACCACAGTCACAGAGGCATGAATGAGCTGCCATGTCTGAGCATCAGATGGCCAAGATGGCTGAGGCAGTTTAGGTGGGCAGAGGTCAGGAAGTAGGAAGTATGCCCTGACCAGATTATAAAAGATCTGATTATAAAATAAGGCTGAGGCTAAACTCTGTGGATTTAATCCTTGAGATAATGGAAATTTGTGATGACCCATTTCGGGGGACTTTTAAGGGGATATAGGGGTTGTCCCAGTGGAAAGAATCAGGAGTCTGTTATAAAGCAAATGGGTTATTTTTAGAAGCTTCAGCAGAGGATAAAGGAACATTAGATATCATGGGGCTAGACCCTATTGTGCCTATAGCTGGGAAAACACTGAAGCAGAGACATGTAGTTCTTTTAAGTAGCTCAGTGATTGTTGTGTTCTTGACACACTCAGAAGCTGTAATTGCCCACTCAAAGCCTGCACAAGATTGGGTAGATTCCATGGCTATCTCCAATGGAGATTCCATCATCAAGGGGCTAGGGCTGGCTTGTCACTTCAAGGCTCACCCTTAAGGATCTGTAGGCAGTTATAGGTGCTAGAGAGGAAACACATTTTTTTTTGAAATGGTGTCACCACTGATAAATTATACATGTGAAGATAATCCTTCATCCATGTATGCAACTCTAGTGAAAGTCATGTGACCAAAAGAAATAGGACATGAAAGAGGACTAATTGAAAAGGGGAAGGGAATGAGTGAGAGTATGAAGGGAACAAGAGTGGATAGTGAATAGAAGGTATGCATGATGAAAATGCACGAATGTATGAAAATGTCATCGTGAAACCCATTAGTATGTGTAATTAGCATATGCTAATACAAAGCTTATTTTGAGAAAGACAAAGAATGAGATTGGGAGATAGGGAGTTACTTGACCTTGGAGTGGTCACTTATTAAAGAACTGAAGGGAGCCTTTGTAGATGCTCTTGGCTGAGTTAGGATGCTCTCAGCTGGTAGCCTCCTTACAGCTCCATCTAAAACTTGTCACAAGACATTATAGTGAGGTGTCTCTGCAATGCACACTAACTCTGAGCTTCTTCCATGAGGGATGATCACTCATTGACTATTCCTGAATTTGAAGGAGTATCCAATGCATTTGGCCAATTACAATAGATGACTTCCAAGATTTCTTGAAGAGTCAATGACTCTTCACACCGGTGAAGAAGACACCAGGTTGGTCAAGACAAAGTTGGAGTATAAAGAAGGGTCAACATGAGGTGATAGCTATGGTTAAGAGGACATATATTTCAGATAATCTCCCACTTACCATGACTCAGATTTTGATATATTTACTTCATAGTGGGGCAAAACCCCCATACATATTCAGTAGAAACTGTACCACAGATTTTGAACTACATTTCTTCTTGGGTGAGTGTTAGATCTGCAATATGATACTCTCATAATGCCCAACTTATAAGTGAATGTGAACTACGCAGAAAAGGTTGGGGTAGGCTTGAGACAAGTATTATGTATAGTAAGTACATTGTGGTTTATTGTATAATTAGGGAAGCATTCAATTCATGTCACCCGAAGGAAGAAAGGACAACTTGTGAGGTAAGGTAACATAAAATGGATAGCTCCCGTCTCCTCTGAGTAGACTTGAGGCTATTTGTGGGTGTGGATAAGATGGTAAGAGTGTGGGGTGGCGTCTGGATCTGAGTCAGGTATAGGTATGGTATAGATAGAGAACGCATATGTGTTAGCCATCGGCACTCCCCAAACCATCCTGACGGGATGAGTAGGAACTGCTTAGGTGGCTTGAGACCTGATAGAGGTTGAAAGAGTGAGCAGTATGTATGGGACTAGGTGGGAGGCAGATAATATGTATGTTAAACTTATGTAAATGAGAGCAAACAACAGAGCTGGGGATACAAATATTGAACAGGGTCTGGGCCTCAAACTAAACCAACACTGGAAAATGAGAGGCTATGAAAGTAAATGAGCTCCCAGAGGAAAAGGAGGTAAGGCAGAGGGAGGGCAGGCTGGGGATGGGTCTCTAGTATCACCAGAGGCTCTAGTGATCCCACGTAATAGCTCACCCGTGCTGTGGGAAGGAACACAGAGAAGCTGTACATGTCATGGCAGGTTCTGGCCATTCCCCAGAAGCTGGTTTACCATCTCTGTAGAAATTCCCAATTCTTTGTATACTTCATCCCTCCATAGCTCTTTAGTCTGGATCTCATTTAACCCTTGTGTATCCCACACAGCTGAGTCTGTCTCACATGAAATCTCTGCTGTACTTACTCCCCAAGACAGAGCCATGGAAACTTCCATTTGTTACAGTTATTAGTGGAGTATTTTAGAATGTACCCTAAACTGAAGCTTAGAAACAGTGATTTCTCTGAAAGGAAGAGAATGGGAAGCTCAGGAATTTGTCTTAAAACTCGGTTGCACAGCAGGTGTGATCTTTTTACCCCAGGGATGATGCAGAGGCTGCAACTATCTGAGGAGGAACTGCTATTCTAGAAGAGGCACAAGGGATGCTGCGAGTCATGACCCTGGTGTCCAAACCACAAGAGAGTCCAGTGTGGTGGGGAGGAAGGAATAACCATAGAGTCAATATCTCTTTTTTCAAGAACACAGGTCTCCAAGCTATCTGCTTGTTGGTACATTGAGGGAATGGAGCAACCTACGTCTACATAAGGAATGAGGCTCTGCCATTATGATAGTGAACTGTCTTTTATGATTCTTTCAATCCAGCAGCCACTGTGACTCCTGAAGGAGATCGTAGAGATAGGAAGAAGGACTGTGTCCCTTCCACAGTTGTCCTTATATATCCTCACAGCTGGGAGTATGACTTAAAGAGAGTCAATACTACAGACTGGCCTCATCCATCAAATGCAAAGGTTTATAAAATAAAGTTCTCTGGAAATGCAACTAAGGACAAATAAGTCACTAGTAGGTTATGGATGAGAGCAGATAGAGAATGCCTAAGGAATGGCTTGGGATGCAGCAAGCTCGATGGTACAGTACTCTTCTAGCATGTGTGACTTGGATTTGCCCTCAGCAGAAAATGACAAGAACGTACCAAAGAAATCCTTATGAAAACAAATGACTTGAAATAATGAGACATGGTGCAGGCCTGGAGTCAGGATCGTCAGTCTAGTAAGGAAAGCATACACTCTCTTAAAACAGGAGCTCTTCTTTACATTGCTTGCCTAAGACCAAAGAAGGATACAGCTTCTTTAGTCCCCTACCTCCAGATGATGCAGTGTTGCCCCAAATCGCCTCCTAGGCTGCAATGAGGATGATATGATCTCCCAGGACCCTGTGCCTCTACTAATGAACCTACAAAGTATTTTCTCCCCTCTGGCCCCATAGCTCCACTACACGTTAGGAAGCACTAGACTAGTCTAAACTCTTTTGATCATATAACATAAATTATATCCTCTGTAAGGTTTTGTTCTCAAGAAAGTGAACTTGACAAGATGGTATAGAGTTCACTTTTATCTGGAAGATATTTGCCCACAAATGGCTAAAAAGAAGCAAAACTCAATGGAGACTTAAGTACAAAATTTAAATGGGAGCAAGAAGAAGAGGAGACATTCAGCTGGGATCTGTTCAGGTGTAGTGTGCTCAAACTTTAACTGATGCTGGGTAGTGAGGAAGTCTGCAGGCAGAGAAAGGATATACCTTGAGATTTTGGGAATTAAATAAAATGATGAAGAGGAAGGAGAACAATTACACTGATCCCCGAGCTTTAGAGAATATGGGACTAAAAGAATTCTGAGGCAGATCCCAGGAGTCATTTTTGACTGGATGTCAGATTGAGCCCATGTTCAATGCATGGGGTCTCAAGTGGTGAGATCTGAAACTTGGCATATGAACTTTAACCTTCTTGGCCACAGAAGTCATGCAGATCATCTGGTTTGGCTGATCCAAATCTAATTTCCAGACTGACATTTTATAGAGAGCTATTATATGGGTTGGTATGCCCACAAAGAATCCTATGTCCTGGCCCTACTCTCCAGTGTAGTATGTATAGATGTGGATGTCTTTGAGAGGTGGGGAGTTGGGATGGTCTTTATATGCATTGTTGTTTGATGGGATTGATTTTGGAGCACTAACATCAGACAGCATGTTAATGCTCCTGAGAATAAGTGGTTTATGGCTTCCTGTCTTACATTATGATGTCTTTCTCTGCATAAGCTTAGACCATGATGCCATGTCCCATGATGGGACAGTACCAAGAGATCCTTCACCAGAAAAATCAATGTAACTGCCAAATCTTAGACTTGCAGTTAAAACTGTGGCTTAAATAAACTCCTTTCTTTTACACATTAGCCATACAAAGAAAATTAATGCCATTAAGATGAAACTCATTTAATTTAATCAAAGCAACTTAAACCATATTGTTAGGATATATATATATATATATATATATATATATATATATATATATGGTTTCTCTGTATAGCCCTAGTTGTCCTCGAACTCACATAGATCCACCTGTTTCTACTGGGATTAAATGTGTATGCCACCATGCCAGGTTTTTATTTTTATTCGAACTCACATAGATCCACCTGTTTCTACTGGGATTAAATGTGTATGCCACCATGCCAGGTTTTTATTTTTATTTTCAATGAAGTAATTCATAGTAAGCCAGATAGTAGATACCTACATTTAGAAGTGGAACATACCAAGTACCTAGTAAACATTGTAGTAACTGACTGTTCATTAAAACTCAGTGAAACAGTTTTTGTTACCTCCATTGCAATATAGTGAGATTCCAAACACTTCTTTATTATTTCAATATTTATAGTTAGTTTGTGGACATCCAGTATTAGAATGTCCCATGTTGGGAGCCGGTTGTAGGGTCTGGTGTCTGCTTTGCCACAGGGCATGGCTGCTTGGGGAGGTGGAACGTGGGGAGTTTGACTGTCCTTATCTCATATCATGCCAGGCAGGTTTTGGGCTATAGGAAATCCCCTGAGGCTCAAGGACGGGAAAGCTCACTCTGAGGTGTGGTAAAGCCAGCTGGCTCAGGAGTCCCTGGGGCCTACGATGAGACTGGGCTCAATTCTCAGGCTCTTGGACATCCTGGGAGTTGAGGAAGGGCTGAGAATGGAATGGGGGCAGAGGCAGGGCTGCTGGCTGGGTCTAGCCCCAGGTCTGGGAGGAAAAGGGGTGCTCCAACTAGTCCCACGGGGGAATGTCATTGGCTTGATGGGTGGCAGGCTTGGGGGTGGTTGTGGCTGGGTGTGCAGAGAAGCCTTCTATGGGAGATTAGGCAGTCGCTCTGTAGGCAAAGGCCTTCACGGCTCCCCATGGCAGATCTCAGTAAAAAAAAGACAGTTTGTGATTCCAAACGCTTTATTGTCGTGGCAGAAAATGGATGCATAAAACCACAACCCCCCCCCCCCCCCACTCAGGGTGGGCCTGAGATTGAATACCTTTTGCATCGAGGAATGTCTGGGAAGAGAATTTTATTGGCAATGCCCTCCCGGCCTCTAGGTACCTTATTAGCATTGAGATCTCTGTCTTGAACTTACATGACCACAGGTCTGAGATGTTAGGGATGCCTTATCTACAAGTGGAAGGGCTTGAAGCTACTACCCTTATGTGACTGATGACCATAACTCTATAGAGGGCTGCTGCTACATGACAGGGGCCTGAGGGCCAGAGCAGGTGAAGCTCCTACTGTCCCTTCTGGCTCTCCAGGACTTCAAAGCCATTAGCTCAACTGAGGACCAGGCTACCTCTTATGGTCCACTGCCCCACAGAATCCCAGTCTAATTCTAGAGCCTATGTCTATCTGCAGAGAAGTTTGGTTGCTGGGTTAGGAGAAGAGCTGTTGGATCTTGACTAAGCCACACTAGCATGGTCCAGGTACCAGGATTAGGGAGGATGAGAAGGATTGCTCACCTAGTCATTGCTCACTCCTATGATCTGAGCTCAATTGTCTTTGTAAGCACCTTCATTAGGAAGTCATCACCATGTTGGCCAGACAGCCTACTGTGGACCTAGGACCGCCGTGAGAGGCCAGAGCATAGTTGTGCCTTTGAGCGTCATTGCCAGCCCAGTATCTCTGCTGCTTGCAGTAGATTCCTTGGCTGACATCAGAAGGGACTGAAAGAAATCTTTCTCTCTTTACCTACAGCTCCCCTGAGTTTCTATTCCTATTTCTTTGAGGTGAGAAAATCTTTATCTTCTGGTAATACTTTATATGGTTGAGCATCATGGAGGTGGGACCTTTGTTAAACTTTCTTGAAACTCTAACATTGGGCAAAGAAGTGTCATGGTGGCACACAAATGGAGGACATTATATTCTACCTTCATGTGTAACAATAAGCAGTTATGGGAAACTCTTTGGATTTCATTCTGATACAATGTCATTCTCTCCTCTCCTTGGAGCTAGGGTTACAAAGTTTCTGCAGGAAGCCACCTATAGTTTAACATCCAGTTTATATTCAGGATAAGCCTACCTTTAGGATCAACAACATCTTGATTCAGCATCTTACCAAAAGCATTTATCTGGGCTTCTGCTCTAATTCGTATTGCACTGGATTGTAGATGCTTTAGAATTTGACTGAAGACATTTCCTGGATCACTTTCCTCCTCAGTACTCTATGGATTGAGAGTCAGGTCTCCATCAAGCCTTCTTCAACCATCTTTGGAGCTGATGGTGAGGATCCATTTGCCTCTTCATCTTTCCACACTCCAGCTTTGAAACTTCATCATAGGTACCTGACTTTGATTCTTGGTCAGAATCCATTGGTCCTGCCAATGCTTCTTTTCACTGCTGCGTTTTGTCACCATACCCTTCATAATCCTACCTCCTTGTCTGAGCTTTGCAATATCTACAGATCTTCCAATCTCTTTTGCTCAATATCAGTCAATAGAACCTGCACAGTAGAATCAAGAGTGACTCCCTGAACTGGTGAGTACTCTCTGATTTAAAGCTCTATTAAAAATTTAAATTTCAACTCCCAAGTGATCCAAATACACATTGAGCAAACTTCACATTCCAGCAATATTTGCAAAGAGAGAAAAATCAAGCCATTATGAAATGTTATCCAATTAATTTCCATTAATGAAAACTGCATAAAACAAAGCCAGTCATCTGGGTCTGGATTTTCACTCTAGCTGTCTGCTAGAGTGTCTGGTCCCTAGGTACATCCCTATCAATTGTTCTGCTCAGAAGACACATTGTAAGGGGATGAGTTGTAAGTTGTAGCACCAATCAAGGCATCTAAGAAAGCTGGAGACAGGAAGAGGCAGAAAGGTGCCTGGTAGGTTATTTGAATATGGCTGTCAATCAGTAGGCTTCTGACAGTAACAAAAGATACATTTCAGGGTGAAGAGTATAGTTAGGACCAAAAAGATCTTAGGCTTTTAGGCATAACCAACACTTGACATCTTGGTTGTCACAACTCAAAACAGGAACTTCTCTTTTCATGCCTACTTCTTCCACTGTTAAACCCTCTCAGTATTTTATTTTCATTACTTCAGAGATTATCTTTATTTTTAAACAATAAGGTCAATAAGATCTGAGAACAGATCTTAATAGTCATCTAGGCTCTTTAAAAAACAGATTGTTCAAATTGTCATCTGTTGTGGATAAGGTATGACACTTCGGTTTACCCTAGAAACAACCTCGGTCGATTTTTAGCATGGTAGAACTTATACAAATAACCCTGAAGCTATGTTCTAGCTACTGGACAGCAGCCTTGACTTAGCCAAGACTGGTGAGTAGTTGAGAAGGCATTCTGTTAATGTGACAATGACACATTCTCTTCCAGTGAGACAAAGAACCAAGAGGAGGTAGGTTCATCTCCCCAGAGTCTCCTTTGAATATTAAACACTACAAATCTGCATTGAGATGTTTGCCAGCAGATAAGAGGCAAGGAGGTTCGGAAGGGCTAGTGAGGGTCTAAGGCCACAGTTCTGGCTACCTTTAGCCCTAAATATCACTTGCCTATGCCTCGATCTGAGCTCAAGGTCTTTATATACTTACCATGGCCCTTAAGTTCCAATGTCAGGGAACAGAAGGCAATATAGCTCAGATCACTATAGCTGGAAGTGACTAACAAGCCATTCTGTATAACTTTTCTTAGACTTCCCCTGCTCATACATCCCTCATGAACTGTACATATTTACATGAGCTCCTAATACAATCTACACAGAATCTTTAGGTCACTCCCACCTAAATACAACCGTTCATGCTTTCCCAGGTGATTGCCATTATCAAATGACTGAATTGAGAATCACCTTGGAAGAAAACTTTTGAGTATGTCTCTGTGGGAGTGTCTTGATTGAGTAAAGTAGGGGGAGAAGACCTACCTAAATGTAGTTGGTACCATTTTGTGAGTCCTGGCCTCAGCCTTTGTATAGAGGAAAAAAAAAACTGATCTGAGCACCAGCAACCTTCTTGCTCTGCCTCCTGGTGGGGGTCACAAGGTGACTGCATGCCATCATGGCAGACTGTACCCTGAAACTGTGAGCTAAAATAAATGTTTCTTTCCCTCAGTTGATTTAGTTAGCTTGTTACAGAGGCAAGAAAAGTAATGACTATTCCTACTTAGTACATTATCATCTATATATCTTCTCTTCACTTCTAGTCAAGGCAGTAAAGACACAGAAACGCTAGGCAATTGTCCTGTGGCTACACCGCTGAGTAATGGCTGAGCTATGGCCAAGACCACTCTTCAGTCTCTTCATTACAGTGTTTCCCAACCTTCATTAAATACTTAGGCCTCGAGCCTTTTACAGGCCTAGTTGCTCCCTGTGAAAAATGTGCATAGCCCCAGTGTCCCTTATGTCCCTTAAATTCATATCCTAGACTAGAGATGAAGAGAGCCAGCTGAAGACAAGTCAGGAGAGAGAATGATGCTATGGAATGTCACCCACAAGCAGCAGCAGGTTATGAGTCTGCAAAGAGTCTGAGCTCAGACTGTTCTAGAGCAAAGGTTCTCTGCCACGTAACTGTCACCAGCTTAGTGAGCCTGAGAATTAGTTTCCTCAACTTCAAACTGGAAGTGTCTGTAATGCCTGTGATGTTCACAGTTTAGGAAAAAACATGCTTCAGAAATGTGAGAAGGGGTGACTGCTTCTTTACTGCCCCGTAGCAGCTCAGGCTTCTTCCTGGATGGTCGTGAGCATTAGAAATGCCCAGGAAATAGAATACCAGTTGTGGAGAAGTTTGAGCCTTAAGTGTCTGCTTCTCTACAAAAGGGTAGCCACCACTGCCACTCCCTGTCCCTGTGCTGTCTGTCACTGACTCCTGGCCTGTCAGTTGTGAGGCCAGCTTGCCCCCTGCTGGCCACCCAGCTCTAGATGGAAAGTAATGGGCTTTGACCAGGCAGCATCTGTGCAGTGGAGCTGAGGAGTCTTGGATTCTTCTGTATTTAGAGTTGGTGGGGGAAGGGTCATGGCTATACTAGACTGTGGGAGGGTCAAGCTGAGTTGATTTTTCTCATTGTTTTAGGGGTGAATGACTTCTTGACATTCAGTTTGCAAATCTCCCTGACACAGTCCAATTGAAAATGTACTCTGGTGGCAGCTTGCTGTCCAGGGAAATGAGAAAGGGCAGGAGGTGGGAGCAAAGGTGAAAAAGGAAGGACTGGAAGAAGACAGAAGTTACATCAGGCCCATCAGAGCAAGAGTGTAAGGTGTGTGTGTGTGTGAATCTGTGTGAGAGTATGTGAGCCTGTGAGTTCTTCAGTGTTTGTGTGCTTGTGTTATAAGTGTGTGTGTGTGTATGTGCATGTGTATGAATATGTGTGCTAGTATGAGTATGTGAGCCTGTGAGTTCTTGAGTGTTTGTGTGCTTGTGTGTATGTGTATGTGCATATGTGTGAATGTGTGTGAGAGTATGAGTATGTGAGCCTGTGTGTGCTTGAGTGTTTGTGTGCTTGAGTGTGTGTGGGCTTGAGTGTGTGTGTGCTTGAGTGTGTGTGTGTGTGTGTGTTCCAGTGAAAGAAAGAGACCAAAAAAGGAAAAATCAGAAAGATAGAGGTACAATAAAAGAGTCAGAGATATAGAAACAGACAGAGATACAGAGAGAAACCAATGAGAAAACCAAAGGACAGATTGAGGAGGAAGAAAAGGAGAGAAATGAGGAGGAGGAAGAAGAAGAACAGGAGGAAGAGGAGGGGGAGGAGGAAGAGGAGAGAATCTATATAATTCTCTAGCATAGGCTGCCATCTTTCCCTTGGGTCCAGGGATCACATCTGAGACTGGAGCCTGAGGCTGTAGAAATTACTGGCTTTGTGATGCATACTACAGGACACAGAGGCCACCCTAGTCCTGGCAGGAAGCTGCACAGGCAGGCTGGCAGCACCCCAGGCATAGGTGCTCTGATGAAGGAACCTCAGCAAACAGAGCATCTCTTATCTTTCCAGAACAGTTAAATCCCTTCACATCAGGCACAAATAGAATCCATCCCTGCAAGGTTGGGCTGCCCCATTGCCAGTCAGAGGCTTCACTTGCCTTTCAATTTGGTCTTAAGATACGATGGATACAAATTGCAAAGGTTTGGTCAGCTTTTGAGCGGAAAGCAAATTTTATAGCAAGGGATGGGGGATATGGGGGAGGGTGGCAGGAGGCAGAGGGGAAAAAAGCTGAAATAGAAAAATTGCTGAAAAGCCTCCTGCAGGCTGTCAGGAGCATTAAGTTAGGATGATGTAGGAGAAACGACTAAGTGGTTTCTGTGTCAGCTACACTGAATCAAACTTGCTCAAATATATGCCTATGAGTACAGCAACCAGAGAGCCCACCTCAAAAACAGAAAGCAGTCTCTATGTTTAAAGGGTTTCTTATGTTTTGCAAATATAAGGAAAGCTATGCATAAATTACCTTTGAAAGAGGAAGATGGATGGGGGATGAGCTGTTACACATTCACCGAGAGTGCAGTTGAGAGGGGAATCACTGGATTGCTCATAGCCCATCTTCTAGGGAAAGCAAAAGTAAGCGAAGGAGAAGGGGCTGGCCCTTGAGAGCCATAGAAGTAAGGCAGAGTGAAAAAGGAAAGGCTTGCTCTGTGAGACCTGCAGAAAGCAAGGGGATTCTATAATTTCCTCCCCGCAGAAGTCTAGGTACTTCCTCTCTTTCTGATATGTAACCTGATCTCTTCTGCTCTCTTGCTAGGGAGTAAACATATGGAAGGTCTCAGCACAGAGACCAGGGTGCTGGCTCTCAGCCTTTGGCATTAGGCTGTCAACCTGTGACAGTCAGCCACCTTCCTAAGTACTGATGCATGATATGTAATTGTAAATTAATTTAGCCATTAATTCAAAAAATCATTTAGTAAAGATGAATAATGTATACTATGAACCAGGCATTATTCTAAGTGCTTTGCAGGTAATAATTTATTTAACTGCTCTAAATTGCTATTATATAAGGAAAAGGAAAGTGAAGAGCAAAAAGATTCTCCTTTTCAGGAACACACCTTAGCCAGACAGGTGAGGAATCACACCTTTGTGTGTGCGTGTGCGTGTGCGCGTGCATGTGCGTGTGCGTGTGCGTGTGCGTGTGTGTGTGTGTGTGTGTGTGTGTGTGTGTGTGTACGTACATACATATATATCCTCCTTTCTTTGAGAGCAGGAGAGCCTCTAACTTGATTATAACCTGACATGGCAATGGTAATGGATGGTCACTCTGTGCCTATGCTTTTTAGGTTCTCTGAAGCATCTAAGAAAGATGTCATTGATGGGAAACGACACATGGCAAGGATATGGGTGGCCACCACTAAGAGCTGAGGTCAGTTCTTTAACGACCAGTTTCTAAATTCTGCCAAGACTTCAGGAACTGAGAGAAGACCCCAAATCTAGGCCTCATTTTGAAGATAACAGCCCTGAGCAGGGCACTAATCTAAATCATCCTTCTAACCCTCATAAAACCCGAGTTAATGTACATGGACTATTTTAACTTATTAAATGTGTGGAAATATGTCACATGGTTCTAGAACCCTGACATAGTGGCTAAACTAGGCTATAAACCAGTGACTGCAACATTCTTGTATGCTATATGCCCTGTCCATGAGAAGATCTGATATGTCTTTACCTAAACATCAGATTCTTTACTTCCATCTATGACTAGGAGACTTGAGACTCCCAGGGAGGAGGTGGGAAGAGTGGAATTGGGACAGTCACCATGCCACAGCTGTAAGAACATCTATGTGAATCCCGTGAACGTCTTTGTTCACTCATCCTCTGCTTCAGGTTCTGGTCCTCTCTATCTCTTGCATGCCCCTGTGTGACGGTCTCAGTCCTTTCTCTAATTTTCCTTCTGTTTTCTCAACATATATCTTGGTCTCTTACTTCTCTGATTTCCTCAGTTTTTATCCTGCACACTTCTTCTCAAGTGTTCCAGCTCACTTCCTGTCCTTCTGTCCTTCATCGAGTGCCTAACACAGCCTAGAAGGTGAAAGCTTTTTGTTTCTGGTCCATGTTCTTTATTCATCTACTTCTTCCTCTCCTATTATTCATAGAAACCAACACCTTTTTCCTCTTAAGACAGGCCTAGGCTCCACCCATCCAATTTACCCACCACTCTCAGCATTCCTTTCCAGTACACAGCCTTACCTTACTAAAGGTAAGCACAGCACCTTGCTGTGCTGATCACAGAGAGCTGAAAGACTGGAGGAGAGCCCGCTGGGGGGATGGCTGCCCCTCTGCTGACCTTCTCCATCTGGCCTCTTTCTCAGACAGAAACAGAGAATATGGTCAGTGAAGAAATGGGCCCTGGCACCTTCACCAGACGGTAGGTAAACCATGCCAACATTCCTTGTCCTCTGGCCAATGGATGGGTGGCACAGTGCCCAGGAGCCCTTGTTATGATATGAGACAATGAAACCACTCTCAGCCCTGAATTCTTTGCAATTTTAAAAGAGTATTTCAGCCCATTGTGTTTTCAGGTACAAACACACATATACACACACACTCTCACATACACACCTCTCCACATATGTAAAATCATGTACAGGCACATATATCCAATCACAGTGCTATTCCAGTACACACATATGTACACTCATACATATAAAAGGACACATGTGTGAGTACCCCATAAATACACATATTGACACAAATGCACACAGGCACAGAACACACATACTCAAACATAATACCCCTCAACAGTTGCACATGCACACATATAAATAGCATGTGTTCATATGACAGTGTGCCGGCTTGTGTTTTAAGCCAAGAAATAAATCCCATGCTTCCTTTCTATTATTTCTGAGCAAGCTTTCGCGATTAAGTCACTCCCTGCTTGCTACTCTGCACCTAAAGCTAAAGCCTCATTAATTTGATGCTCTTTTCTATTCTTTGATCAGTGTACATAGGCTAAAAAAACACCAACCTCAGCCCAAAATTCTTAGAGAGATCAACGGTGGTAGTATATGTGTATGTGCTTTCTGGGCTGTAAAGGGATAAACAACATGAAAAGCAGCTGAGTGTGCTAGTGGAGACCAGTTCATTTTCATTTTGTGCGGGGAGCAAAATGGCAATCCAGGGAGCCTGCCATTTGCATACGTGTTCTGTATTCAGGCTTTTAATACAATTCTGGAAATGCCTTGCTCTTTTAGATCCTCGGAGGTTTGTGGGCATGCATCTCTGTTATTCTATCTGGGCTCAGGGCTAGAAAAGACCTCATACTCACAGTGTGGAGAACCAGGAGAGCAAGCAGCATTCCTCATGTCCAGGGAAGGAGTTCAACCGGGCCTGGATGGCGAATGGCTCTGCTTAGAAGACTTGGGTGTCCCTTTACCTGACTACCTCGGGCCATGTGTTACCACTATGACTTGAGGACTCAGAGTTATACTGTGGACAGAGCTGGTGTGGAGCACTGGACAGAACAGGTATCTCCATATCTGTAGGAATATGGAGGAAATAGTCTGAGGACATGAGACTTTCCAGCAGCAATCTCTGTGAGCCTGAGTCTGGTCCTGTGCACACCAGTGGTCCTAGACAGATTCTCAGACATTATAGGGAAGACTTCTAGGGGACACTTAATGAGAGCAGAGAATAAATAATCACTGTGCTGTGTAGCAATTATCTATAGATGATGATTATAGATTATGATCAGTTATAGTATATTTCCAGCGATTGTCCCTAAGACAAGATGCACTAAAAATTTGGCTTCTGAATCTGGAGAGCTATTCTGAGGGTTTGAGTTCCAGTCCTATGATATCAGTGTACATGACTCTGACCTTTTTTATTAACTTGGTTCCTCCCAACATTGAGCATATCAAAACTCAGACTCAGGCCAATTAAAGCCAACACTGGATGTCTATTTATGAAACGCTGTTAGAAGTCCCAACACTGTCCACACTGCAGGAAATGTAGATGGTTGTTCCAATCTGGGGACCACTTACAAGCAGGATATCTTGTAAAAATTAGATGTATCACTTTGGACCAAAGACTTTATTTTACTGACCAGTTAGAGAAGGAATTCATGGTTTAGAGACTGCACTGTGTTTTGTTTAGGTCAAATTTTTGTCATTGGTAAAAATCCTATCCCACCCCATATATGAAATAGGATCTAAATGGATTTCAAAGATAAGATAGATACAAAGAAAAATGTGCCTGTCTATACACAGCAGTACAGAAGTTTCATGTGTAATAAGGAGTCAAATTATGTATGTACCTCCCAGGAAGAAGATGGAGTCCGAGAAATCTGGAACATTGGTTAGGATACTGATTAAGTGTGTATCTTGCTAGATATTTCTCCTCTGCAAAGAGTGAAAACAAACGTTTTAGCCATTTTTAGAAATGTCAAGTTGGCTATATTTTATATCTCAAAGAGCCCAGGATGCTGTATATATCTTCTTGGAAAAGGAGTAAAATGCATGGGGAGTTCTAACCCATGAAGTTCATACCAACTGATCAGGGTTGCATCTTGAACTTTGTAGGAATTTCAACATAGTGTCACAGCAAGAACGCTGGTGTGCTAAGAATGGGACAACCCTATTTGTAGTATTTGTCATTTGTATGACTTTCTGGGCACTGTGTTGTGTGCTTGGTAGGCAACATCTCTTATTCAACTCCTGAAAATATTAAAATATCTATATTACTCTTACAATTTTATAAATAAGTAGACAAGTTCACTGTGAAAATAAGAAAATGAATCTTTAGTGTATGTACTGGAGTATCATTTACTGCATGTCATAAACTATATATGTGTGTGTGTGTGTGTGTGTGTGTGTGCATGTGTGTATACACATATACATATATATGATTTAATCCTATTTATAACTTTTTTATTTTATAAGTGAGGAAAACAAGGGTCAGAAGATATTAAATAATTTACCTAAAGTTAAAGGAAGAAGAAGGGAAAGAAAAACATCTCAAGTTCTCATGACTGACAAATAAGAAAGAGAATTCAAAGCCAGAGCTGGTGGGTCTCCAATGGCTGAGTTCTCAAGCTTCAGTATAGGGCAATATAGATTCAAGCTTTCCACAGAAGTAGCTCCCTCAGCAAAGGGATGGGCACATATCTCTAGAGGCCTGAGAGTGTTGCCTAAGGCAGCTAGCTGTCAGTATGAAATTTCTTTGAAGCTCCGTATTTTATGCTGAAATATTCTTGTGTGAATTTTTGCATTCTCCTTTATAATATATATATTTAATATAGAAATACGATTTTGATTTTGGTTGTTGTTCTCCAAACTCTGAAGGAAAACAGTTGCAGGAAGAAAGCATGCTCTGTTTACCTACTGCTAGCCTCCTGGCCACAGCTGGGTGCCTCCAGGTTCCTCTCACCCCATGTTGAGAACAGTTGAATAAGGAGGGCCTGGGTTTCAGCATCAGCAGTACCAGAACTCAGATCCTGGCTCCTTTGCCACCACAGGTTGGGCCTCATCTCTGAGTGGCAGGTTCTTGTCTTTGAATGAAAGGTAATGAAACATGTCTGTCAGAGGTGCATTGCAAAGATGGGTGCTACTTTCAAACAGTTATTTAGGACATGCCATGCTTTTACCGTCTTGCAACTCTTATGACTTGCAACTCTTATGAGTCTACTATGTAGGTCACATAATCTTTGGGGCCTCACATTTTGTGTGTGTGTGTGTGTGTGTGTGTGTGTGTGTGTGTGTGTGTGTCTGTGTAGATAGTGGAACAGTTTTTTGGGGGAGGAATTCCCATAAGGCTGAATTCCCATAATGCTCATGCATTTACCAGGTCTTTCTAACTGTTTATCATATTTAGATCATCCTTTGGCTAAGAAAAGAACTTATATTCCATTGGCTAGTTGCTTTGTTCAATAGAAAGATTTGCTTAAAGTGAATTGATAGTAGTTAGGTTATATTCATACTATAGCCACATACATTCATTTCATAATATATATATATATATATATATATATATATATATATGAGATAAATATCTATCCAAATATTTTTTCAAACCTTCTAAATACCAAGCTCAAGCTCAAGTAGAAAGGAGAGTAATTCTTGGTTTATTACATCTGGAATGAACTAAAACTCCAAAATGGAAGACATGCCTGTGAGAGACTCCTGCTTAATTTGAACTGGGATTACCTACTTTTAATCTAAAATTCTGAGGTATAAAAAAGTCACCCTTAATCTAGGTCTTTAATCTATATCTAATCTGAGCTATACCTTTTCCTGCAAGTATATACAACAGTGGTACTCAACCTTCTTAATTCTGTAACCCTTTAATACAGTTATTCATGCCATGGTAATCTACAACTTTAAAATTATTTTTACTGCTACTTTGTACCTCTAATTTTTATACTGTTAAGAATTGTGATCTAAATATCTGTGTTTTCCAGTGGTCATAGGCAACCCCTGTGAAAGGGTTATTTGACCCTCTAAAGGGGTCATGACCCACAGGTTTAGATCCAGTGCTATATAAAGACATAGGAAAAAGTGTTTCTCTTTTGCATACTTGCTCTCACCTTGCTAGCAAGTCTATTACTGCACCAGAATTAGATAACGTACTTCTTTGAGATTCCAACATATATGAAAACCAATTGACACATCCTTCAGTGTGGATGAGCTATGACTGGATTTGGCCATTGTTGGATTAGCTGGACCCTAGCCTGTAAGTCATTTAAATATATATATATATATATATATATTCTGTTGTTAAAGAGAACCCTGACTAATATAAGGAGACGCTGCTAGTCAGGTCAAAAGAAGCTTCTTGATCCAGTAATCTGCATTTCTAGAAGGTCATTGATTTTTCTAATATCTTCATTTCTAAAGTGAAGCTGGCTTGGAAAATATAACCATCATGAATGGTTGGTTGTATTTATAATACCTGTTATTTTTTTTAAAAAAGTAGAAATTTCCAGTGACAAATGTTGATGAAGATATGAAGAAGTGGAACCTTTGTGCATTGCTGATGTGAATAAAAAATGGTTTAGCCACTGAGGATGACATTATAGTGATTCCTCAAAAAGTTAGACATACAACTGTTTCATAGTCCAGGCATTCTTCTTGAAGTATACAGTGAAGGTAATTAATAACAATAACTCACACAGGTACTTATACAACAATTGTTCATAACAGAATTATTCATGATAGCCCAAAGACAGAAGCAACCTGAATTCCCATTAGCAGGAAAATGGGTAATAAAATGTGGCACATGTATATTATAGAATATTATTCAGACTTAGAAATACATGAAATTCAGATATATGCTACAACACAGATGAACCTTGAAAGCATTATGCTAAGTAAAATAAGCTAGAAATATTGAGAACATTTCCTCACTAAGAAAATGACCTGATTCTTACTAAGTAAAGGAAAAAAATATCTTATGATTCCACATATATGTGGCATCCAAATCAGTCAGATTCATAAAAGTAAAATATAGGGTGTTAGTTACCAGGGCATGAGAGAAAGGGGTTAGGGAGTTATGGTTTAATGGGTAGAGAGAGTGTGGGCTGATGAGAAAGTTATTAATATAAAATAATGATAGTAAGAAAGTAACATGAAAATAGAACGGCCCTCCCCTTTCATGCACGTTTCCTTTGTTATTCATTTTCAATAATAGCCAAAAGTGTTAAAAATCCTGAATAAAAATGTATACATTTTAAAATTACATTATTTTTATTACCATGATAGAATTTTGTCCTAGTACTTGTTCAGAATATCTACTCCGCATATGCTACCTTCTCTGCTAGCCTGTTAGTAACCATCCCAATTATCACATTAACTGACATAGTATTGTAGCACTTACATAGTTTATTTTACTTCATGATCTCAAGGAGCAAAAGAGACAACAGTGATTTGAATCTTCCAAATCTTTCTGGAAGAAAGAAGAAAGTACAGTAAGAGATTTTGAGCATGAGAGATATTTTTACAAAGGGATACTTTTACAAAATTTCTATTATATTTTATTATAATAACTATCCTATTTTATAAATTGATTGTGTCAATCTATTAAGTGTGCATGGCCAAAAGTATAATACATTTGTTTGGTTTCATATTAGTGATGGTTTTAGGCATTCCCTGGTGGGGGGTTGGGTTGGAACCCATCCATCAGTAAAGAGAGACTACTATTCTTAACATTGCTAAACTGCTTACATTTAAGTACAGATTAGTAAATGGCTTTATTTTGTATATTTTACTAGAATAAGGAAAATGTTTTTAGCAGATTTCCTGTTACCCTACCCCATTCCCCTGTTCTGCTGTCTATTCTTCACTATATGTAGAAGTTAAAACCTACCTTTCTTTGAAGAAAAAGCAAAAGCAGACTCAGGCATAATGGGGCTCTGAGTAGCCCCAAGATGGGGCTCCAAGGCCATCTGGGGTATAGGAATGGAATTCTGGAAAAAACAAGCTGGGCTCTGCAGTGCAGTGAAGGTAGCCAGAACATGGCTTTGGAGTGGTAGCCTTGACCTGATCATGCTCACTCTCCCAGTTAAGCAGTGTGGGGATCATTTCTGGTTATCTGTGCCTAGTTTGGAAGGTAGTCTGGGTGTCAGATTCATTGTCATGGTCAACAAGGGGCAGATAACTCAAAGGTATTGCAAAGGAGTAGTATTTTATTCCTGCTATGTCTTCATTTCAGGCTCACAGTCCTGACAACAGGCAGTGTGACTAGGAACATGTGAAGGCTGGAGATACGCACCTTTCCACTAACAGTTATTAGAGCCACGCTTAAGAAGTCATTTTGGTATATTGTGTAGGCATTCCCAAATTCTCCTCTTGATCTTTTGATGCCTTTGCTTGGTCCTCATCACCATCATTATAAACCAGAAAAATATACTGAATAAAAAAGAAGGAAGATAGCCAGGCAGTGGTAGCACATGCCTTTAATCCCAGCACTTGGGAGGCAGAGACAGATTTCTGAGTTCAAGTTCAGTCTGGTCTACAGAGTTGAGTTCCAGGACAGCCAGGGCTATACAGAAAAACCCTGTCTTGAAAAACAACAACAACAACAACAACAACAACAAAACAAAACAAAAAATAAAAGAAAGAAGGAAGATGATGGTTTTGTAGTAGAGAGAAGGGTATCGGGGGTACAGACAGTGTTATAGTTATGTGTTGGGGTGTATGAATCATGCCTGTCTTCCACACTTCCCAGGAAGGAAAATGGAAGGAAGAGTATGGTGCTGACCTTAAAATTTAAGGGTTTGTGGTCTGTGTACTTTGAGCAACCTCCAAGATTCTGACTCCAGATTGCCAACTGTACCTAGAAATAGTAGGGACCACCATGAGGTTCCCATGAGTAGCTGACAGCCTGTTCTCTACCACAATTGGCTTGCTGTCCTTTCCTAGGGCCCTGTGTGGACCAAGAAATCTTTGGAAGTGGCTTATGGCAGACTCTTACCTGAGGATGGCCTGAGTTTGCATGGTTTCTGAATGAGGTATCCAGGTGGCCCTCTTCTGTCTGTGCTTTGATGCTGCAGGACACCTGGCCCTCCATGTAAAAGTCAGTAGCATCATGGGCTTCACACAGCCTGAGTTGGCACCTACATTAAACTTATTGGACAAGAGGGTTACAGGGGATAGAGTAAAGCAGCTGAGAATCAAAACAGTAAAACTTCTAGGAGACACAGTAAGAGAAAAAGATCTTAGATCATTGTATCCATCATCACCATTACTACCACCACCACCATCATCACCATCACCAGCAGCAGCAGCAGCAGCAGCAGCACATTAATAAAATTGTCTCAGTATCGTTGGGAGAGTGAACTAAAACAAGTGGATGAACATGTGCTATTATTGGGTAAATATTTATTCATGCTCACTTCTTGCTCTCTGCAAGGCCACCACAAACTATGTCAAAGCACAGGTCTCATACCCTATTCTTTACCCTCTGGACTTTTTTCTCTCTTCCTTCCCTTGTTCCCATTTCCTCTCCCTCTGTCCCTACAAGGCCACAGAGGTAAATGGTGCTGGCATACTCTACCTTCGAAGTCCCACTCCATGGCTATGGAAACCAGATCTTATCAACATACTTAGATTCAAGCGTCTATATTCCCACCCATGAAGAAGAGAGGAGTATATTATTCCATTCATACTTGGATTTTCTCTGTGTTATTAAATCTTTCTGTGTGACACACAAAAAAAAACTTCACAAAAAAAAAAAAAAAAAAACCCTGATCCTGAGAAGCACATTCCCTGGGAAGCACATTCCCGTTCCTCTGCTGCCCACTATACATTCATTTGGACTGATTGCCTACCATGACCTGTGAATCTTTGAACATCAAATTTTAAAATGGAGACATAAAAGGATGAACATGAAATAAATGAGAAGCTCGATTCTTCTCTCCATGCTGAGGATCCATGCTCCTGGAGTGCAGGAGAAAAGTGAGTTTGGTTTCTCCCACCCAGTTTCTCTCTCGGGCTTCAGAGGGTGGCCTTCTTCCTGTTCTCAACGATATAATTGGTCTACTTTGAGCACTGGGCTGGGCACTGGAAGATTCCCCAGAAATGGAGGATCTGGGGCTTCAATAAAATGGTAGAGCTCTTCAATAAGTGACTATTTAAATGAAATCCTACCCGCATTTAAACATTAACGGAAGGAGGATAACAATAAAAGGTGTGGCCTTAAGTAACAGAAAGTAGGAAGTGGCAGAAGGTACCTTAAGCAAGAAGGACTGCTGATTTAACCAGATGGAGTCTGAACTCCTCTAGCTTTCCCACGATTTAGTAAGGATCCTTTGTCCCAATTACAATTTGTTTTAGGAAGGCAGGTAGAGTCCTCATTTCTCCTCCTTCACCTCAAGCCTGGTTCCCACCATGACCTATTAATTATTCCTCTTAAGTACCCACAGTTGGATCCCTGCTTCTGCTTTCCCCTACCTCTGTTCAGGCTTTTATCACCATTACTAGGTTCATGCAAATCATTCTTACAGTTCCTGTTGCCTCTCACCTCTCCTCCCCCAGATTCCTATCCCTGCTGTTAAAGAAGACTTTCTTGGAAAGCAAGTACATGTGTGTTACTCCCCTGTTTAAGTTCTTTAAAGATTCTCACTCCCTTTAAGTTAATAATCAGGCTCTTTAAAATGATGTTCAAGGACCTTCACAATCAGACCTGTGGCTGTCTTTTAAATGTCACCTCTTGTCGTGCACCCAACCCACGCCCGCTGCCTTATGTATCTTTCTTAAATAGTCCCTGTTCTGTCATGCCTGCTGTGCCAGCCATCTCTTCTGCTTGGAGTCTCTCTGTTCTTCTCCAATATTTAGGTCTGTCCTATGTAATCTTCCAGGCGCATCTTAGGAATGACTAGAGAGGCCTTTGAGTTACCTTCCTGTCCATAACTAGTGTTTGCACGTGTTATTGTGTCATAACGTCAGCTGAATTCCATTGCCTTGATGGTTGATTGGTGAACACTGTTTTCTATGCATTTCTCTCTAGTCCAGATTTGACACAACAGCTGGTGTAGACTGGAAACTCCAGGATATCAACTGAAGAAAGGATGTTTTAAAAGCAGGATTAGAAAAGGAGGAGTAGGAATGAGAGATTAAAGTGCTGAAATTGGGTCCCAAAAAAGACCAAAATGTTTTCAAGTCTAACAGCCTCATTACTAATGAATGTAAGCTAAACTCAGGAAGAGCTTCTCCAATGTATGTAGATGAGATTAGCATCTAACAGTGCCCTCCTAGTGAGCAAGAGGGAAGAGAATGGTTCATGAACATGAAGACAATATCAAAGTCAAAAATAAGATAAACACATTAGAAAGGAACAATGGCAAAACAGTGATGTGTTGGTGGTTTTTTTTAATATTTTATTTTATTGAGTTCTTATACCTTTACCTCCCTTCCAACCCTTATTCCACACTAATTTCTTCCAGCGCCCTAATACTAGGTAGGAGAGAAAGAAGGTTAGAGGGGAAAGGGGGCATAGACCTTTTAAGAGTACTTCCTGTTGGTTAGGGACCTCCTGTTTCTTGGGGCCAGTCTAATCTTCATCCTCAAGATATCTCCAACATCGTCTACTATTTTTGCTCACTTTTCTCACAATCACTTGACAAACCATAACAACAACAACCAGGAGAAGCAGGGGAGAGCACCATCCTCCTCCCCCTCCCCTTCCCCCTCCCCCTATCCCTTCCCCTCTCTGCTTCTTTTCTTCCTCTTTCTTCTTCTTCTTCTTCTTCTTCTTCTTCTTCTTCTTCTTCTTCTTCTTCTTCTTCTTCTTCTTCTTCTTCTTCTTCTCCTCCTCCTCCTCCTCCTCCTCCCCCTCCCCCTCCCCCCTCCCCCCCTCCCCCTCCTTCTTCTTCTCCTCCTTCTCTTCCTTTTCCTCCTCCTCTTCCTCTTCTTCCTCCTCCTGCTGCTGCTGCTGCTGCTCCTCCTCTTCCTCCTTCTCCTTCTCCTCCTCCTCTTCCCCTTCCTCCTCCTCCTGCTGCTGCTCCTCCTCCTCCTCCTCCTGCTCCTCCTTCTTCTTCCTTCTGGTCCTTCTAGGGGCTTAACCATTTTTACCCTCTTCAAAGTCCTCAGAATTAAAGTACCTGCAGCTGGCAAAGATCATTCCCTTCCTTGGGGATGCGACAACCATAGTTAATGGCTGTGGACAATCAGAAGCAGCCCTATATTCCACACTTAGGATTAAAACAAAAATAGTCACATAACATAACTGGGTTTTTAAAGAAATCAAAACTCTCACTGCAGTGCTGTCCCTGGGGCTGGCATTCAGTGGAGAATCAGACTCAATCCCAGGAGGCTCTTTGTCTCCGTGCACCCCTTCCATCCATCTCATCAAGTCAAAGAGCATTTATTAACATCATCACATTGAGCATTAGAGGCATTAAAAATACCTCTGCCTTGATGATCTAGTGGAGGAGTAGACATGGGAGGAGTAGACATTGCTGTGCTGAGTCTGGAGGAAGAAGTCCCCCAGTGTGTGAGAATTGGGGTGATAGGTCTGAAAGGTGTCACATGGAGGTGAGCCCCTAATAAGCTAAGAGTCTTTTCTGTGCTTGCATTTTGGGTACTTTTGGCCCTGAGAACCTCTAACATGTTTTTCAGCACCCCCAAGTATTTAAATAGCCCCCACAAGACAATTCTGTCTTTCTTGATGACTTTAGGGTCTTACTTCTCAGTCCCTTTTGGTTCATTTCTATCCCTGATCCTTTCCCCATCATTTGATACTTTAAACCTGAAAATCCAGAGTCTATTCCCTTTTTTCCTGGTGCTTCGACACTCTCACAGGGTGTACCACCATCTCTTCCTTACGTCATTTTCTTCAATTACTCATTCTCTGAGGAGGTGAGCTGCAAACTAGTCATGGAGTGCTTTCTGCCATTTATGTACAGACTAAAGAAAGAAAGCAACATATTTTCAGTCACTGTTCTTGTAGGAGCTCAAGGCCCTGCCCTTGTCTTTCTAAGGAATTTGGTGGGATGCCCCACTCCTTGATGGAACCAGAGAGTGGAGAAGCTCCCCTCCTTTGATTATTCTTGCAAAGTTGAGACTTTTGGTTTCAGGAAATGGACTAACACTTTCAGTCTAAGCTCAAGTGATCATTTCTTAAAGGTAGGAAGAGTAACAACTCATCTGGGAAGTGAGGTGCCTGGGGGAATTTTTGTAGGAGAGTGGCCAGTCTATAGTGTTTTCTATCACTTTGAAATCCATAGGAGAAGACAGGCATCCATATGCCCATCTCTTTTCTCAATTTATGGGAAACAAAAAGAACACAGAATCTTGTTAGAATAATTCCAAGGTAACTTTGGGCACTGAAATCAAATTCTGAGCAGAGCCCAGTTAGCATTTAAATCACTAGATGTGTGAAGTCTTAGATGGTAAGAAGCTCCTGGAGGATCCCGGAGAGGTTTTTTCCAGAGCGTGTTACAGATTGTCCTGTTAGGGCTGGCTGTGGGCAGGTGATGTCAGTGAAGTAACCAAAGAGTCACCTGTGTTCTCTCTTTTCAGAGCATGGTGACATCTGGGAGCATGACAGGCAAAGGCTTTGGTCTTTGGCAGAAATGATGTTACTTGCTGGCTCCTTGACCCTCTGGCAACTGGGAAGTGGTGATGATAGCTATTCATAAATCAGAATCTCAGTGTGCTTTCACTCTCCTCACATCTGGGGTGGAACGCCTCATTGGTTACTGCCTGTCTCCTACTCTCTCGCTCTGTAGAAAGGCATGCGAGGCTGACTCTTGATTGTTAACTGGATTGGATTGTGAAGTACCTCAGAGAGCAGTAAAACATAGCCTTGAGTGTACATGTGTGAGCAGATATCTTCAGAGAGGAGTGAGTATGAAAGGCAGTAGCCCACAGGCCAGGGGTGAGATAGAATAGGAGTATTGGAGAAAGCCTTGAAAGCACAGTTTCTCTGTCTGTCTGTCTGTCTGTCTGTCTGTCTGTCTGTCTGTCTCTCTCTCTCTCTCTCTCTCTCTCTGTTTCTGTCTCTCTATTTCTGTCTCTTTCTCTATCTCTCTCTGTCTCTCTGTCTCTCTTTGTGTGTGTGTAAGTGTGTGTTTCTACTCCACCTCTCTTGCTCCTTCCTGGCTGTCATGATATGAGCTGCTTTATTCAGGCTTAACCCCTCTGTCATAAAGGACATAAGCCTGTGGAGTCTCAAGACAAAAAGCAAATGATTAATTTATCACAGCAGTGGGAAGTTAGCTAACACATGGCATTAATAATGTCCATTGCTCTCCCTGGTTCCAAGAAAGAGCACTGGTACAGATGAGCAAGCATCCAAGGGCAAGAGACGTGGTTGAAACAATGAGGGATAAGGAGCCTTAGCACAACACGTTTATGTTTCCAGTACACATACCATTTTCCAAAGGTCTCTGGCATGAGAACTCTTGGGCACCTATTGAACTGACCTTCAAAATAATTTGCAACGTGCTCATTGCATACATGTCTGTACTGTCTGTAGAGACAGCTGAGATATGAGCAGTCAGCTGTCTGGTGAGGAGATGTGCTGTCTTTACCACCAATGTCTCAAGCCCTGCCGTGCATGCATGTTGTTATAATATCCAAACACTTTTTAAAAACTGTAATGGCAATAACCAGTGACCTTTAAGGCACAAGAAAAGATAGTACACATTACTCATAAAAGCTGTGGTGTGCCAACCCTGCACATGGAAGCCTAAGACTAACACCACTTTAAAAATTAGCATTTCTGAGGCTGGACATGCTTTGCTCAGAATAATTATATTGCTTACCCAGTAGCTTAATTGGATTTTTGTTTAGTAACTTGTACAAATCTTTTCTGTGGAGGATGCCACCTGCTTCTGGGAAGGAGCCAAACCCTTAGATGATGCAAACAGAGATATATTAAGGATAGGACTGACTTTGAAGAAAAATGAATGCTATAGATCTTCAGGCCCAGGCAATAATACCATGTTATTTTTTATTTCTAGAAAACTCATGTGACACTATTTCTCGCAGTATTCCTTATGCCTCCTCCCTACCACCTCCTAGATGATTTATTTTGTTTCTCCTCTTAGAAGAGAAACTCTCTGAGGAGAAGGATCTTCTTGGACCATTCTTAGAATAGAGGACTTTTGGATCCTTGTAGGAAGTTCCTGCCTCTAAGAAATGCCAACTCTCTGACCCAGAAAGCTTTCAGACTCTAAGCTACACAAGAATTGATACTCCTTCTTGGGCATTGGTTACTGAATTTAATATCCATGAGATTTTATTGAGAAATCTTGTGCTTCTGTGAAAGATCTGTGTGATCAGATGTAAGGTCCAGACATCTGTTCATTATGAATCTTTCTATGGTTAATAAATACCAGAGCACATTTGTGTCATCTTAGTTCTGCAAAGTAAATATTCGCAACTCTGTTCTACATAAAAGGTCACAGGAGGTGCAGAGGCATTAGGAATGGGCCTGTTTTCTCAGTTGAGTCTCACTAGATTGAAAGCCAATTCCTGAGAAACCAAGGGGCACTTGGGGTGAAACATTAAAGAAGCATTAACTTTGTGAGTTGGAAATTGTACCAAGGGAACTAATTCCTTGAGAGCAATACAGAGAGCACTGGAATCTGGATTTTCGTTTGCATTCTCATGCAGACCTGTATGTTCAGACATGAAGTCTCCATTCATACACAGTTTACCTATGAGTCAACATGCAGTGTTGGCCTCTCTGGGCTGTTGCTATGAAAAATTCCATACATGAGGCACTCTGTGTTGGAGGCCTTTTACCATACACCATGTCCAGGTGGTCCAGAAGCATCTTGAGGTGGCAATGTTTTCTTTCTTTTTTCAGAAGTGATCTATTAGTCACTTTATTCATGATTGTTGCCAAAAACTTCTGAGAAGTGACAAGAGAGGGAGGATTTTTTTTTTTTTTTTTTTTTTTTTTTTTGGTTCATGACTGTGGCTAAAAACTGCTGAGAAGTGACAAGAAAGGGAGGATTTCTCTTGCTTCAACATTTTAATGGACATAGCCCACTGAGCCATGCAGCAGGGTGGTTCACTTCTGTGGCCATGGGGACATGAGGATGCTTATTCTCAACATGGTATAGAAGGAAGCAGAGAGACTGGGTTGGATCCTTAGCCCATAAGGCCCACCTCCATGAAACCATTCCTTCTAGTAAGGTCCCATCTACTCAAGCTTCCACAACCACTTAAAATAGCACCCTAGACTACCCAGCATTCAAACATATGAACCTGTGAAGGATATCTTATATTCAGGCAATAAAGGGTGATATTTAGGTATCTGTTTGGGCCTTGATAGAGACCTCTTTTGATTGTTTTATAGAGATAATGGCTGAAAATGGATTTGGTTTCAATAGACCAAATGGTAAGAGAATGATCACCATGAACTTGGCCTCTGCCCATAATCGTTGACAAGAATGAGGACTTTCATTAGACAAATAAAGGTGGTAGCTCTAGTACTAATGAACAGAGTGTTTACCTCATAAGTTCGGATGTGGGTAAGGGCAATTGACAGCCATAGGCAGGACCATTGACCAAGGCTTCCAAGAGCCTTAGGCAGTGATAAGGGAAAAGGGATGAGAGACCCTGAGATAGCCCCTGGATGCATCCCCAGCCCACACCATCCTGCAATGTACTCTAGGTGCTCTTGCTAGGGGCACCTGGAAACACTTATGTTCCTTCATCCATCTTTCTGACTGTGGTATTAAAAATGGCTTTCAGATTTTGTTCTGCTCATGGCTTATACTTCAAAGGGCACTTGGTGATACCAAGGGAACCTTTGCTGGACTTGCACAAACTGGCTGAAAAAATGGCCCCAGTTCTTCAGTCCACAGGGAACAGATACCTTGGTAGGACAGAAATCCTCCAAAGATGTGGTTGCTGACAATGTGTCACTTCATTCTCCTGAGATCCTAGAAACCATCATTAAATCAAATAACAAGCACCATTGGCTTGGCACCACTAAAAAGGAAAGCTAGAGGGCCCATGAAGTTGCACTAAACATGTGCTTCACTAGATGACAGAATACACAGGTAACTGGAATTGCAAGCACTTCCCTAAAACAGCCACAGAAGAGGAAGTATGTAATTGTCACAGAACAGGCACCCCACCCCTTTACACTCCCATCTCAGTGGGACATAGCCTTGCTATAAAAAGAGCTACCCTGGAGTCTCCATTCCCTGTGTGTGGTACTTCCACTCCCAGTGTGGGTGTACTAGGCCAATAACCCAAGGGAAGCTGAGACCAAGGAGATTCTTTGGAGAGATCAGGAAGCAAAGACTTTATGCCATACAACCCAGTGTCTCTTGATACCTCATTTACCTGGCACTAAATTCACTGTCTTCAGAACAAAATTGTCTTGTTCAATATCTTTTCAACCAAGGCAGACATGGCAGCAAGATTTAAACTCAAGCACCTCTTTCATTTCCCTATAGGTTTTCCTATGTGCAGACAGTACCTATGAGGACTTCCTTAGCTGAGCTAACCAGCGCACAGCTCTGTGTAATGGGAAATGCAGAAGAAACATTGGCAGTCCCTAGATAAGACAAGGAAAAATTTCAGTTCAATACAGTTTTCCCTTCTGCCACTGCTTTTTCTCCTCCTCCCTTCTTTCTTCTTGCAAAGGTGGGGAGAAGGAGGGAGAGATCAAGAGTCTTCAAGAGAAAAAGAGAGATGGAAAGGGGGATAAGAAAAAGAGACATGGCGATGCATAGAGAAGGATCAAGAAAGAGATGGAGGAGAAAAACTGATACTGAGACAGGGCAGTGTGAGGCAGCAAAAGACACAACAAGAGAAAGAAAGAGACAGTGATGGAGAAAGAAAAGAGATGGGAGAGAACAGAGGGTGGGGAGGATAAGATAAAAGGAAATGGAGAAATTGACATGAAAAAATGTAGAGGAAAAAGCAAGGAGAGAGAAATATGTGGTATGGGAGAGAAAGAATACAGGGTGGAAAAGAGGGAGAGGTTTTACATCTTTCTGTCCACAAGGCAGAAAGCCCATGCTTCTATCTCCCATCCCCCACTGGAGCATCACAAATGCACTTCTCTGGATTCAGACTCAGATTGCTTGAAGCTGCTTTGGATGGTACCACCACTTCCTTTCTCTGTGACCTTTGGAAGCCAGCATCACCTCTGTGCATGTGGTCCCCTCTTAGAAAACAGGGACTCAGATGAAATTCATAAGGAACAGAGGGTACTCAGTGGTAGTGCCTGCATGGCATGCAGAAGGTCCTGGGTTTACTTTCAGTGTTGTAAACACTGTGCTAGAAAGCAACAGGCAATACTGTTGAGCTGATGACAGCTGGGTCTGTAGCACCAATGCCTGGGTAAGAAGTAAATGAACAAAGAGATCTCAGTGCTGTGGTGTTTTTTCTTATGGGATCTTAACCCTACACCTAGCTAGAGCTTCCTTTTCTAACACCTGATCTTGCCACCCAGAAATACTCTGAAAAATTATTTTTTCAGAGATGGTTTCCTGCCATGTAGTTCAGACTGTGTTGGGGATTGGTTCTAATATTTTGTCTTAATTCATCTCCCAAAATCATATGGGAATCTGTATGTCCAGGCACTTGGGGTCCCTGTCGCCAATTGGTTTTTGATTAATCAATAAAGAGCCAATGGCCAAAGGCTGGACAGGGTTGAAGAGGTAAGACTTTAAAGATTCCCAGGAAAGAAACACAGGGGAGAGGATGAAGAAATTCCCCTAGGAGAGCAGAGTAGGACTGACCATGCTGTGAAGGAGAGGAGTGTGAGACAGCTTAAATGTAAGTGGAAAAGGAAAGAGGCCCCATGGGAAGGCTGCCCAGAAGGAAGCAGGGCAGCAAAAATAAGATATGAAAATGTTAGAAAGTATTAACTCAGAATACCGGAAAGGGGTGTGTGCTAGCCTTGGGGAGATTCAGGAAGTGCCCAACCATTGAGCTAGCTGCATATCAAAATTAAGTTCACATGTGTGGGTGCATGTGTGAGTGTGTGTGTGTGTGTGTGTGTGTGTGTGTGTGTGTGTATTTTAAATCTTAGACTTTTTAAAAAAAAGATTTTGTTTTATTTATATGAGTACATTGTAGCTGTCTTCAAACACACCAGAAGAGGTCACCAGATCCCATTACAGATGGTTGTGAGCCACCATGTGGTTGCTGGGAGTTGAACTCAGGACCTTTACAAAGAACAGTCAGTGCTCTTAACTGCTGAGCCATCTCTCCAGTGTGTGTGTGTGTGTGTGTGTGTGTGTGTGTGTGTGTGTGTGTGTGATTGGCAAATTTAGAGATACTGGAGGATAGCTAGAAGCATGATCACCTGCTGGGAGCTCAGTGCGGATTAACAATTCACTACTATAAGACTGGTCCTGAACTCATGATCTTCCTGACCAAGTTTCCCCAGTGTGGGTGCTCCAAGGTGTGTGCACCATATCTGAATTGGAACATAGTCTTGATAAGACACAGCCAAATTGTCTTCCTGTTTCCATTTCACAACTCAAAAAAACGAATTCTCTGGGGACTCAAAAGGATGCTCTTTGGCTGGCACAATGTTTGTCTAAGGTTCACTGCCCTTGGTTGCTTGTCGCATCCTTAACCTACTGACTTCTGCTTTAAATGCTGGGCTCTCTCCTCTGTACTTTCTCTTAAGTGACTGGTGAGAAATTATTAACTGCATCCTACCTGCATGTGTGCTGCCTCTTCCACATGCTCTGATTGTCCTTACTTAGATGTGTATTCCCCTACAGGTCCCTGGCCACTGAAGGCATTCTACCTTGCTACTCTATCATTTCCCTGGCCTCAGATTCTAAGCTTCTGTCTTGCCAGAGTTAGTTGCGCTTCCTCGTTACAATCATAGATCATAACAATTATCAAAAATGCATGCAGCAGGGTGTGTGAACTGACATCTGAAACAGAACTCTTGCAGGATTTATTTCAAGGCATCCCTGTCCCTTTAAGAATCACGTAAGCTATTTTGGACACTAGAGGTTCACTGATTTCTGCTTGCTTCTAATAAAATTTCTCATTAATTAGCCAGGGTAGTGTGGACTGCAGTCCTGGCCACATTATTTGTCTTTTTATTTTGTAGTTACATGGTAGGACCTTCAGTGAAGGAGCCCTGGAATTATACACTGGGCCCTAATATTTCAAGCCCCAACAGGAACAAATATGCAATTATATAGTTCAGTGGTGCAGTGGCACAGTGGTGCAGATGCGGATGAAAGGCACTGCTCCACCAGCTCTCAGAAAGCTCCTTGGAAAGGAAACTCCAGTCAATTGTCCAGCTAGGGGGCTTTGGCTTTGTTGCCAGCATGAGTCTCCTCCCATCAGGATCCTTTATGACAAAGGGTACATGATGGGGCCAGAGACCAAATGTGCCCTGTGTGCCTGGTATTCTGGTTATGAAATGTCCTGCAGGATGGAGGCAGAACAGTAGAGGGGACCTCTGTTAATTGCCTTGGGTAGCTTCAAAGAAAGTGTTCATTATCTTCTAACCAGGGCTCCATCATCATTCAGGAATGAATTCAACTCCACACCTACTCCAAACATTACCATTGTTATTGGGTTCTCCATTTGATGGATGCAGAATTTATGGCTCAGATAGGCTAAGGAATTAGACCTGAGCCATATACATAGTTATCATGACCATTCTAGTACCTAATATATACAGTCTACTCTTCCTTTCTCCAGACTCCAAGTAGGGACAGCAGACTCAGTGACATGCCTGTGCATGGTGGCATAGTACTTAGCCATGGTTTAAAATAGGAGCTGCACTATTGTCAGGCCTAACATGAGGTCTAATCTCCATTCCACCTTCACCCTTCAGTCATGTACACAGGAGGGCATGATGAACAGGCCCTAGAGAGATTTACATACTAATAAGGTACCTGAAGGCCAGAGGATGGAGCTGACTAAACATTCCTCCCCAGCCCCTCCCCCCTCCTCCCCTCCCTATTTAACTCAGGTCTACCCTGGGTTTTATGGGGTGTGCATCCAGATCCATCCACCATCCGCCATGTCAATGAACCGGTTTTGGAAACCCAAGGATTTCCTTGTGTGTTGGGGCTGTGCCACCGTGAGGAACCATGAGGAACCATGGGGAGGCCTTTAGTTAATGAGCAGAGGGGCCCAACTTCCAGCCGGAGGAACCCAGAGCGTTCCCAGCCGACTACCCACAGCACGGCGGGAGGAACCCTGAGTACCCCAGTCATATTTTTCCTACACACTATATCTGCTCCAGTTACAAAGACAGTCTACACAGACTTGGAGAGGTTTGGGAGGAATATCCTAAGCCATCTTGAAAAAGTTTCAAGAGTCTTCTCTTCTGTGGCTTCTTCTGTGTATTTAACAAAGGTAAGAAAGCAGGACAGAACAGCCACTCGAGACAGGGCACTCCAGAGGGGAACAGACATGAGTGGAGAGACAGAGTGCTTATAAAGGCATTTGGGGGAGTTTGTGTGTGTGTATGTGTATATATATATATATATATATATATATATATATATATATATATGTGTGTGTGTGTGTGTATGTGTATATATGTATATATATATGTGCTTGTGTATATATGTATATATGCATGCATATATGTGTGTTACTGCAAATGCTTTTGGGTGACATATAGGAATGTTTAGGTGATATGAATATATGGCGAGTCTACATGTATGTTTGTTTATAAGCATACATCAGAGTTTGTGTGAATGTTATATATAAATGTACATATGTATAAGTGTGTGAATGTGAATGTACATGTGTATGTCTATGTACGTTTTTATCTGTGTGTGCCTATGTGGGAGGCATGTGTTTACATGTCTGTGTACATGTTTGTGTGCCTATTTATGTGTGCATGAGGCTCTGTGTGTGGGCCAATTTATGTGTGCATGATTCTGTGTGTTGTGTGTTGTTGCAGAGTAGTTACTAGGGGTCTAGGAAGGAATCTCATAGCCAGAGGTTTCCATGGTAGCTGAGATACCCGCTGGTCCATAAATAATTAACCAGCCAGAGCTTTTAAATACATTTCAAAACAAATACTCATTTCCCTTTAATGCAGAACTGATTCTGCCTTTCATGCCCAAAGCTATGGTCAGAATGTAATTTTTCTTCTGGTGGAGGCAGCAGCTTGGATTGTCCTAGGAAACACTTCCTTGTTGATGGGCAAGAAGCCCATAGCCTTTCCTTGTCCAGAGGAGGGAATAAGTAGAAGGAAGAAACGTTTTGTTTCTGCTCTATTTCAAATCTATTTTCAAATTTTAAATTTAGGGGGTCAGCTAACCCTTTGCCTGGTACTGAGACCGGATGTTCACTATTGAACAGGAAGGCCCTCTGATTAACTCCCACCTGAACCTTCTAAAAGAGAAGTTAGCCCAGGTTGGGGTACATGTCCTTTCAGGCCATTTGTCCCTGGCAAGAGCTGACTCTGAGGCAGGTGATCTCAGTCTCCCTGCCTGATCTGCCTCCCAGTTCTAATGTATCCTTATCAGCACACAGCCCTGGCAGACATCTGTCTAAAGCCTAGGCTTGCCATTTGCCATCATAAGACTCAGCTGGCTGACAGATGATTGAGCCACTCCATGCTGTAGTTCATGGGGCCTATGTACATCCTGACATGGAAGATCTCCATGGAGCTGGATGTCTGTGTTAGAAGCTGGGGAAGTGGGATGTGTACCTGATGAGTTTTGTGTGATCTGGGTCAAACGTCTGACCTTTTGGCTTTGTTGTGGTCTGAGTTAGCTGGAGATGTTTGAAATGCTGAATAGAAACATGGAGAGTCATGAGTAAAGCCAGACAGAGGTCACTGTGGAGGCTGACCTGGTGAGGTAATTGAACAATCGAGTCATCACATCTGCCACATCCAATTGCCAGCACACAGCCTCAGTAGCACATGGGCACAGGGGTGGCTGGCCTCTCCTGATATCCATTACATTAATGAAAACAGTGCAGCCAGTTTTTACTGAATACACACTAAGTCAAAACCTCTAGGGTAGACATGTTACGTGTATCATCTTAAGTAATATTCATACTTAACATACCTGCCAGACATTGGGACTAGCTTGCTGAAAGCAGGCCTAGAAAGGGTCACCTCATTTATCCTGAGTCATTACTATCCATGGTATAATCCTAGCTCAACTCTCTTCAGAAAGTGTACACAGTACCAAGCAGCTTGAGAAAACACCAACAGGACCATCTGAAACACTTCACACACTTTTTAAAATCCTTTGCTTTGGAAGATTTTGAAGACATACAAAGGCAGGTAGAATCTTATCTTTTTTTTTTTTTTTTAAGCATTTTGCTCTAACAATTCTAGATGAATATGCAACTGTTACGAATATAAAAACTAATTAATACTGATGTCCCCAATAATGTATTAATAATTGATCATTTGTGCATACTTTTGTATGTACGTGGTTTGTGTGTGTGTGTGTGTGATTAGTTTTAGACAGTTTGGAGTGTGAATTAATTCTATACATGTGGATCTATGGGACTAGTATCAAAACCAAGACACAGAGTTGATTTTTCTTAAAAATTACTAACATTATCCACCTTACTCTTTTCCACTCTTCCATTTATATCTATAACACCTCATTTTGAAAGTGTCATTTAAAGTAATGCTAATATTCCTTAGAAATGTACGTTACATAGATATATGACTGTATAATAAAATGGATAAGTTAGGGAGACATATAAAGACAAGAAAATTACTAGAGACAGAGAAATATATAATGACAAAAGTGTCATTCCACCATGAAGAGACAAATGTCACAGATGTATGTGCACCAAAAAGCATAGCCTTATACCATATGAAGCAAAAACCTGATAGAGAAGAAAAGAGAAATAGAAAGTCTGTGACTATGTTTGCAGGACTCTACCTCTCACTACTTTCAGAAATTCCTAAAACTGCTAGATGCCACAAAGAAATAAATGATGTAACCAATCAACAGAATCTAACCCGAATACATAGAGCATGGACCAGCAACAGAAGATATAAGTTGTTTTCAAGTGCATATGAAACATTCAACAGGTTAGATTACATCCTGCAACAAAAGTAAACAGAAAAGAAGATAAAAATAATTGAAATTATGAAGGACATTTTAAATGCCAATAGAAAAGTGTTAACTAAAAGTCCAGATTATTGTTATTACACACCTACCAGAATAGCTGGCATTAACATTTTAAAATGGCTATTATATTATATTATATCGTATCATATTATACTATACAAGATACTGCCAATAATAAAGAGAAACCAGAAATGTAAACTGGCCATTCTGGAAATTAGTTTGGTCAGTTTTGTGGCATCTTACAAAGATAAATATACAAATTAGGCCTTCATACTGCCAAATCAAAACTTATGTTCATGGAAAAACCCATGCAGAAATGTGCACAGTGGCTTTGTTCCTAATAGTTAAAAACTGGAAACAACTCTATAGTTTTCAGTGAGTGGATGTTTATACAAATTGCCTGTATCTCTACCATGAAATGCATATGAAGAAACTACCCCTACAAATAGCATCAATTTGAACCTTGAGGACATTTATTTATCCAAGCTCAAACAGATACATAATGTGTGACTTCATTGATATAAAACCACAGACACTTTAAACAGAAAATATTGCAATCTTGGTGAGAACTCTTAACCTGCCTGAGGAACCACGGTTCTGCCACACATGGAGTTCACCATCTCAGGACCCGGCTTGTCCTTCTGCATCCTTCCAATGTTAGTTAGGGGACATTTCTCCCTCAAGTAAAGATGGCTCTGAATCAGAGCTGACATATCTCAAGCAATTATAAACCAAATTCTATAATCACAGAGTGTGAAAGGGAAGAAGCCTCAGAGATCATCTAGTTCAGCAGTGCCTAGCACTGGCTGCACAGCAGACTCACCTGAGAAGCTTTCAAATAGACTGATGCCTGGGTCACTCCTTGGGGTCCCATTTTAATTGGTTGGAGGAGGTATCTCTATTCTTTAAAAGCTCCCCAGATGATTCTAAAGTGCAGCCAAGCCAAAGACCTACTGACAAATTCAAGTTGTTAGCACATCTGTCCTTCTCACAAGCCCTAAAGACAAGAAACACAGTTGTACTTACACCCACCATAAGTAACACAGTAAAGGCACTTGGAGAGAAAATGATACAGGTTGAAATAGGAAAACCACAAGCTTGCCCATTTCTAATCCAGTAGATGCTCCTACCAAGATGATTGAGCATTCATTCACAGAACCTCATTACTGAGAGATGTGGAACAAACTCATGCACAGGAAGGGCTACTGAGCTCTTGAGTCCTGTTCAACACAACTCATTAAAGTATTCCCAAATTTCATAGATCTTAATCTGTTACTGTCAGCACCTATTGGATCTCGATTTGCACCCAATTTGTCTCTGCCTTTTACAAGGAATGAAAACAAACAGCCCCTGCCCGTCTCACTTCTGAGGCCGCATATTTACAATTGTGTTTTAGTACAAATTGGCCCATTTGTTCATTAGGTATAATGTGTCCCTTTCAGTGTCTGGTTATCGCCAGGGATGTTGTCATAATTCACCACAGCATTCTGGCCGGCTATATGTTATTAAATATGGTTTATAACAGAGTGGAAATATGGGGTAGGGATGCGATTAGGGAGAGAAGGGTAAGCATAAAGAAAGCTAATCCAGAAAATACCTTGGTTTCTGAGCATTTAGGGATTCAGGTAGTTGCTAATGAGTATGGGTGAAGGACATATGAGTCAGAATGCTATTTCTCAAGGATTCTGGGGTGCAGCAGAGAAACATCAAATGTCTACATCAAAAGGCAAGTCATACTGATTAGGCAGGATAGAAGGCTCAGCAGGTAAGACTTCCTGCTCCTCTTCCAGAGGACCTGAGTTCAGTTTGCAGCATCCATATTGGGAGGATTTTAACTACTTGTAGCTCCCGCTCCAGGGAGTTAGACTTCTGATTTCTGTAGGCATCCCCATAAAATAAAATAAGTCTCTCTAAAAAATCAGGCTTAGGAATCAGAGGCCTTTTTGTTTCTCGGGTCTTAGTCATGTCATTTTTAGTTTATGTGTAGTCATTGCTTTACATTTTCTTCGCTCTTCCCTTCAAATCCAAACCAGTTCTTACCTTTAATCCAAGTGAAATGGCGCATAGTATTAAGAAAACTGGAAGGAGGCCTTTCCTAAGGGCAGCCGATGTGCATAAAAACATGCCATTTGAGACACATGTCCTGGGGTGGGTCTGGCACTCATTTACCTTTAGAATGACTGTTATCTACACAACTAGGTTAAATGGAAAAATGGAACATGACCGCTTGAGTTTCATAACAACTTTAGATTGAGATTTTTAGCCAAAAGTTCAGACTAGTTAAAACTGTGAGGTCATTTTTAACTAAGGCCAGCCAGAACACAAGGTGACCTCTTCCCACTCAGAGTTAGTAGGGTACTAAATCTCCCCTGCTCCTGGCACTGATAACTTACTTCCCTTTGCACCTTCATTTATTTTTGCTCTTTCATCCATCCATCCACACATCCATCTCCCCAGTCATCCCACAGCCTCCATTCCCACTATATTTCTGAGAAGCCTGGTATTAGAGATTTTAAAGAAATCATTGTTAGAATCCTCTACCCGGCTAAACACAATGTAGCTCACACTATCAGTGTATTGGGGCGGGGGGGGGGGAGAGCTATATTGCATTTCTGGGGGGATTTAGGCATTTGGCCTCCATGAACCATTTTGCTCCATTAATATACATATGCTGGATTATGTTTATTTGTTTATTTCTTCTGAGCTTCAAACTTTTATTTTTAATTATAATATATGAGTTTGTCTTGAGGGTTATGTGTATGTATGTGCAGGCACCCATGGAGTAAAAAAAAAAATAGCTATCAAAAGCAGTTATAGGAGTTGTGAGTGGTTGTGGGCTCCCAGTGAAGGTGCTAGAAAGTGAACTCAGGTCCCCAAGAAGAGCAGTAAAAGTTCTTCATTCTTTTCACCATGTCTCCTTCATTCTTTTCACCATGTCTTCAGCCCCCCCTCCTTTCTTTCTTTCTTTCTTTCTTTCTTTCTTTCTTTCTTTCTTTCTTTCCTTCTTTCTTCCTTTCTCTCTTTATTTCTTCCTTTCTTCTTTACTCCCTCCCCCGTCTCTCTTCCATTTTGGATGCATGTGCTTATATGAATGTGTATGTTTCAGAGTGAATGTGAGAGGGGTTGTTTATGTGCGTGTGGAAGGGATAACCTCAGGTCTCTTCCCTCAGGTACTATCTACTAAGCTGACTTGGACCCACCAATCTCTGCCTTCCTAGATATGGGATTACAGTCAAGCACTACTGTACCCAGTCTTTTCTCTTGTTTTCAGAAAAAAAAAATTTAAACATATGTTCTGAGGACCAGACTCAGGTCTTTGTACTTGCAAACATAGCAGTTTACTTGCTGAGACATCTCTTCAGTCCCCTTCTTCTGCTTTTAAAGAAAGCATGTGTTGTCCATCCACACTGCGTGCCCTCAGTGCTGTGCTTACTGTACAGCCGAATGCACTTACCTTAAAGCTGATCTGTGCCACAGATTCAGACAGTGCTGTCTTTGGCTAGGAAAAGCTCTGAATCCAAAGGTGGTTCCAGCTTCAAATCCAAAGACTGCTATATTCTGACTGAGTGGAGGGATGCCTAGCTGGGGAAAATTGCACTGGGAATAAGGAGCCCAGTGACAGTTCACACAGTGAGCGAAGAAGCAAATGTTTTAACTAGACGGTACATCTCATATATGCATCAAGAGAAGGTAATTTGGAAATTATTATGAAAAGCTGTTGTTTGCTTTAAAATTTTTGAGTGACACCTACCTAAGCAACCAAACACTGAAAATCCTGGGACACACGCATCCAAGGAAAGAGTGCATAAGCACCAAAGGCCAAATGCCAGATAATTTTTGTACATGCACACAGCAATCTTGTAAGGTTAAAAACAATAATGAGCTAGTGCCACCATTTAATAAATTATCTATAAAAATAAGCCACTTTAAATGTATTATTATCTCTTGCTTTCACCAAGGTAAGTATTTTATTTCCATTTTAGAATTGAGGATTGAATTAAGAGAGAGAGAGAGCTTGTCTGATTTAATGACCTGTTCAAAACTGAGGACTTTGTCACCTTGTTGTTCTGTGTTCTTGGATAACTGGCCTGGCCTTACAGATGTTTCCTAAGTACTGGTTCTTGTTGTACAAGCACTGTGACAATGTAAAGGATTCTAATAATATTTTAACTTGTGGTTTAGGGAGCTGTTTATAATAATTGTATCACTGAAGTTCCTCTACTCAAAGCTGTATGAAATCTCCAAGCAAGTCACTGCCAAGGAAGAGAATGCAGTTTGGAACTGAGATCCTATGATACCTCCACACCTGTGAATCCACGGAGCGACCGTGATGGCCAAAGGGCAAAGGTGCTTAATACCAAGCCTGAAGTCCTAAGTGTGGTACCCGAATCCACATGATGGAAGGACAGAGCTGTCTCTCAAAACTATATTCTGAGCTCCACACATGTACTGTGACACATACACAAGTACGTACATTGACACATACATACGTTGTATAGGCACTATATATGCACACCCACATATAATACAAAAATGTAAAAAAATATAATAATAAGTAAAATGAGAAAGGAAAGCTATATATTCCTAGAAACACCTTAGGACTAGGCAAACAGGGATGATGCATCATCATTGTACCTCCTAGCCTGTTCCTTGTTTCTACAGAGGCCAAAAGGGACTTAGTAGAAGATGATTAATCTTGGCAATATCCTGTAAGGTTTCTGCAACCACCCTCTTATTGCAGGTGAAAAAAAAGTGAAACATGAAACACAGATCCATACTTTAGTGTCTGGACTATGGTTTTCTGTCATACAGCATTTAGGAAAACACTACCTGCCTCAGTAGCACATGGGCTGATACTGGTCACACGGCTCTGCACTGAGTCTTCTCCAAAGGGTTCCCCAGTCAGAATTACAGCTCAACCACATGTTAGTTTGTAGAGGCAGGACATGGTTAATGTGGCCAAGAGTTCCAGCTGCTGGATGAGACCAATCGCCATCTTTTTTTTTTCAGGGGAGGCGGATGGGTAAATTGCCTGAAAGTGGGTGGGAAGGGAAGATTCTCCAGGAGCCTGCCTGCCCTGCTTTATTATTAGGTTAATTGAAACCATAAAAGCAAACTCAGATTTGCATTAAAGCCCTGCCTAGCAGATGGTGACAAGTTCTGAGCATCATAAAAAGAGGATTGAAAGGTATAAAGCGTCTTGGGCTCATCTGTTCCAGAAGGAGGAGGGAAAGACATTGTGAGAGAAGTCCTGCCCGCCTCTCCACTCTGTGAGCAAGCTTCTGGAACCTCACAACTCAGGCTTGTACCCCACATCTTAAGGCTCATCAAATCTAACCTGGGATAGGTTGTTCTCAGAAATGGTAGCATCTTTCTTTGTTGCTCACTTTTAAAGAATATTCCACGCCGGGCGGTGGTGGTGCACACCTTTAATCCCAGCACTTGGGAGGCAGAGGCAGGCAGGTTTCTGAGTTCGAGGCCAGCCTGGTCTACAGAGTGAGTTCCAGGACAGCCAGGGCTACACAGAGAAACCCTGTCTCAAAAAACCATAAATAAATAAATAAATAGATAGATAAATAGATAAATAAATAAATAATATTCCACATCAACTCTCTCTCTCTGGTTAAATGGGAGTTGTAGTTAGCTACACCTCATTCTACTCATGCCATTTTATATTACTTACTTTTGTGTTGCTGCAACTAAGTCACTGACAGGAGCAAAGGAGAGATGTCTTATTTTAACCCACAGTTTCAGAGGTTTCCATTTATGGTTGCTTGGTCCCCTGCATGCAGACAGTGTCGTAATGGTTAGCATTTATCATGAACTTTATGAACTTTTGAATCAGCATAAAACAAATCTTCAGGAAGGTTTGTTTCTATATTGGATTCTTCTTTTGTTTTTCCATTAATAGAATCCACACACTATATTTTGGTGATGTTGCTCTCTACAGCTCCTTCCAGATCCTACTCTAGTCTATACCTACTTGTAGCTGGATTTTTAATCCAGCTGCTCTGGCAAGGGATCACGCCCAAAGATCTAGGTATGTGTGATCTGGCTGGAATTCATACATGCCACGTACCTTTAATCCCTCTGTTTGAAATACACACATGCTCTTAGTACACACCTTTAATCCCTCTGGCTGGAATCTTTTGGTACACACCTTTAGTCACAAAGACATCTAACTGAGGGCTAGACAAAGTGATTAATCAGAGAAAGATTTGATAGAAAGAGTAAGAGATAGGATATGCTTAAATATCAGGAGAGCAGCTACTTAAGAACAGGGCAGAGGGAGTGCAGTTTAGTGAGTAAGCAGTTGAGTCAGGTGGGCATCAGTGCAGTGAGTGCAGTGGAGTTGAGTTCGTTTGTGCGTTCAGTGGAATGTCACCTGGATTAAATTGCTTTTGCCAGATTATTTCATTGTAGCTGTTAAAATATTAAGGCCTAAATGGAATGTTAAGGCTTAGCTAAAAAGCTTAATGCCTAAGTAAAATATTAAGGCCTAAGTAACTGTTATCTGGCTAGTCAGCCATTATAAGGAAACTGTCTCATATGTTCCTGGTGTTACTAGAAAACTTTCTAATACCAAAGTTGACTTCATATTCTTTTGTGTTCTATTCCCTTGGAGACCAGTCATAATAGAAGTCAGTAGAAATGTGTTGTATAGTTTTCCACAATAGGCTTGGACCTCAACTAACCACCTAACCAACACCTTTTGAACCTATGTATAAGCTTTTCTGGTATTTGCCTTTACAAACTTTCCCTGAGATAGACCCCCAACATAAAAGAGATACCTGCATCAATATAAGAAACTATTAGAAATAAGGCTTCCATTTTGAGTAGTGGTTCAGTAAAGTTTAAGTTCCCAAGACCTCCATGGGAACTGACATCCTACGTGGCAGAAAGTAACATGTACACGGGTAACTGACATCTTGGTTGGCATGAGAAGACATGAATGTTAGACAAGTCCCAACCTGATAGACAAGTTTGGGCATGAATATTAGACAAGGCAAGCCCCTTGCCACAGTTGAATAACATAACCAATGAGAGAAGGATAAATGTACAACAAAGACGTATTCCCAGGGAAATCACCCTGTCCCTAAATCCTGATTGGTGAAATAACTTGGCACAGATATTTGTAGGTTTTAGGCTTAAAAACCCTGTAGAATCTTAACTCAAGATCATGATCCAGTTCCTGAATCTGGACTATGGCCCTGGTGGACCAATCCTGGGGTATATACTCAATAAACTCTCTCCTTCTGACTGAGACCAGTGTTTGTATGGTTTGTGAGGCACTTCCTGGGACCCAACAGTGGCAAAAATAACTAATACAGTTTCAAGGGCAGAAAGGTGTGGCAGAGAACTGCCTAGGTAATGAAGAAGCAGAGAATGAAACATAAGTGATTATAAATAATATACTACAATATTAATCCCCGAGACTTATTTCTTTCATTTGACCATATTTTCAAGTTTCCAGAGTCATCTTAAATAGTACACTATCTAAGAACCAAGCATCTCTACCATTAGCTAAAGTTGGAAATTATATATTCAAACCAAAATGCTTTCTGTCGTGGCCCCTTAAGAGCTGCTACAGGAAATGCTAAGTCTGAGCTTCTTCAACAATGGAAATTTACTTCTCATACTTCTGGAAAATGGAAAGAGAAGATCAAATTATTATCTGATTACTATATGCTGATTTTTTACCCCCTCCTCTTCCTCCTCCTCCTCCTCTCTTTGTCTGTCTTTATGTGGTGAAAGAGGTGAAGTAATGTTTTGGGTCTCTTTTATAAGGACTCCAAGCCCATTCTTGGGGGCTCTATTTTTATGGATCAATGCCTTCACAAAGGTCCCACATTCAGACATCACACAAAGGATTAGGGGTTTCAAATAAGAATCTCAAGGAGGGAGGATTTTTTTGGGGGGGACATCCTCTTGGAGATGGAATGGAATGGGAGGAGGAATGGGACGAGGATCTGTGGAAGGGTGGACCAGGAGGAGAGCAATGACTAGACTGTAAAAGAATAAAAGTAATAGAAAAAAATCTCAAGATGGGAAGGAAATATTCAATACAATAAAAAAAATCAGTGTGAAATTGAGGTAGAATCTTCCTGTTTGATGGCTAGCTTTCAGAATATCAGAGGGTGGTATGAAAACCGCTGGAGAAGGTAAATCGTCGACAATCTTATCCAGCTATGAATGCTTTGAGTTACCATATTAACCTTCTAGGCAAGAAGTCTTTACTTGTGCGTTATTGCCATGGCTGTTATGGGGGAAAACAACATGTTTCTGAATGAATTTAAGTCCTGTTTCACAGGAGGAAATTCATGCCTGCTACTATAAACTAGTCAAAAGCCCATGGTTAGAGATGTCATAGGGAACCCACTGTTAACGCTTTTCTAGATAGATAGGGAGTCAAACTACCTTTTCAATATTTATGTTTATAACTGAAGATTAGTAATTTTCTTTTCTCGGGAAAGCCTCTCTTTACAGTGAGTAAAGTTTAATGTTAGAAATTCATAATAAGTCAAAGATCTAAGAGTAGGGGAACATTAAATCATCATTCATTTAGATGAAGAAAAAACCATATCACCCTTTCCAAGGCTCAGGGAACATCATGGAAGTAGGGAAGAAATGAATGTAAGAGCTGAAAGATGGCAGGGATTGCTGTGGAATGTTGTTTTATGGCTATAACATGGATGTTGTAATCACAAACTCATAATTGCTCAGTACAGAACTCCATTATGAATGGAGGAGAGGCTCATGAGAATCCACCCTTCTCTGAGGAGCCATTGTCAGTTAATGATTACTGAGGTGGGTCTCTTTCGTCAATGCTACATCAGTATTAAGTTGCCCATTTTCAGCAAATAATGTCCGACCTATCTTCATGAAGCAACCCTGATCAAACTCAGTGGGTCACAAAAAGAGCAACAAAGCAAATACTGTGGTATGAAAGTTGGAGGCAGCTAGTAGAGAAGAAGGAGTCAGTAGGAATGTGAGAGAGAAAAGAGACAGTAACAAGGGAGAATGCGTTCACAGCACATTGTATAAGTGTATGAAATTTCAAAGTTAAACAGAAAAATGCAGCCCATGGTACTATTATTCTTATTTCTACTGTTCTCTATCTACCATGACAGTGCCCACACAATGTCCATTTATGAATGGTCTCAGATAACACATACACATAGTTATTCTGTCATAGTTCTAGTTGTTATAACCAGGTACTATCGACAAGTTGCTTTCAAACCCCAGAAATATACCTCCCCATTCTGGAAAGTGGAAGTTGAAGACTAGGGTTATAGAAGAATTGGGCCCCATGGGTCTCCTTTCCAGGTGTAAGCTATTCATTGCCAGCTGTATCCTTAAACGGTAGAGAATGGGAGTGGAGGCAAATTCTCTTGTGCTTCTGAAAAGAACAGTAGTCTCATTTGTGAAGGTACCACCCACATCATCTAATTTAATCTTTAAGATATCCAAAAGACTCACCTCTACATACTGTCTCATTGGAGATTAAAATTTCAACATGTGGACTTCATAGGAATACAGCCCTCAGTTCATAAGTCTTCCTTTTTTCTCTGTCCACTGAATCAGACACTTCTCATTGCCCTTTTCATAACTATCTGACCCAGAAGAATGAGACTTAATGAATTGACTTATGTTTTCTGTCTATTGTGCCTATTTCTTGATGTCTCTGCCCATCCACACCTCTTTATTCACTTTCAGAGAATGATTAATCTCCCACAACACACTTTTTTAGATATTAAGCTCTGGACATGTCAGTATTTCCCATTGCTTTTCAAATACATCAAAAAAGGGACAGTTTTTTGGGGGTGTTTCTTATTCCTCACCTCAATCTGTTCCATCTGTCTTTTTTCTCTCTCTTCCCCTCTCTCTTTCTTTCCCCACTCCTCCCATTCACACATCTGGATTTATCTTTATCAATTACTACTCTTCTGCATCAGTAATTCTTGTTATTTCATCTCTGTCTCTGTTTACCTACATGTCTTAGGAACCCTCCCTCCTACCTTGCCTCCTCTCATCCTCTGTCTACATCACTATCCTATTTCAAGTTTCTCCATAGAGTGCACTTTTTTTCTACATCTGCCTTTCTTGTCTTCTCAGTCCTACCACTTTACTGAAATTCCACTTACGTGGGCCACTTCATCCTGCACCAGACTGTTGAAACAGGTCTACTTGTTTACCCCCCAAGCTCTTAATCTAGAAGTTCAAATGTAGATTTTACTGCTTTCCTATACCATCTGTGGGTGCCAAAAAGTAAAAAGTCTCTTTCAGTGTGCCTCATTGATAACCCTATAGGGTTGTGTAAGTGTCTCTATAACCAATCAGGGAAATACAAGAATGAATGCCAAGGTGTATGGCTATGTTCTGAGAGTTTATATTTATTGAACATGAGGGATTATTTCTTGGTCATCCTAATATTCAGTCTAGCAAAATAGACATTTAGAAAATGTTCTTTATCTCATGGATGGAAGAATGATAGAATGACATTTCCATAATAATATCCATGATGATGCATATATAAAAAATCTGATAAAAACCTCTGGGCCAAGACCTTGCTCTCTTGTCATTGAGGGCATACACTCTAAGCTGTCATCTAAAATGCTCTAATTTAGAATAAATCACAGTGAAAATACTGTTCCCTGAAATATGAAGGGAACAAAATGCAGGAGCAGGCACTCATTGGTCTTGTTCCATATATGTGCCAGAGCAATAGTCACTTTGCATAATAGGTAATCACTCGTGTTTTAAGGCACACTATTTTAGAGAAGAGGAAATTGAGGCCAATGAAGGTTAAATAACTAGGCCATTGAGGACAGAGATAAAACACGACTAGATACAGGTAGACAATTGTTAAAACTGGGTGATGAAAACATGGAGTTTTTCACTATCATCATCCTCAGTAACCACAGAGGATTTTTACAGTACCATTCACAGACACTCACAGCTATGGATACAAAGTCTCTGCAACATTTTCACAGAACCTATACAGTACTTTGGTATGTTTTAAATCATCTCTGAATCACTTGTTATACCTCGCATAATGTATATTATACTTTATACAATATTTTTATTGTATTGTTATTTTATTCTTTTCTGTTATTCAAATATTCTTAATCAAAGTTCACTTGTACTTATGGATGTATAAAACACAGATAATGCAGGTCCAAGCCTATGGATGTATAAAACATGTAAAATCAAACCCCCACCCTCCAGCCTGATGGCTCATGGAACCCTGCAGAAGAGGAGGCAGAAAGAGTATAAGAACCAAAGGAGATGGAGGACACCAAGCAAATAAGATCCATTAAATCAACATAATCAAAGCTGATATAAACTCACAGAGACTGAGGCAGCATCACACAGCCTGCATGGGTCTGCACCAGGTCCTCTGTGTATGTATAATGGCCTCTAGTTTAGTGCTTTCTTCTTTGTTTTGTTTGTTTCTTTGTTTGTTTTTTATTTTGTTGAATTTCTAAGTGTGTGAATGTGTGGGTCTCTGATTTTTATGCCTTCTTTGGGGCTTTTTTCTTTGTATTTGTTTGTCTTCTCAAATCCCAATGTGTTGGCTTTTATTTTATCTTATGTTATTTTCTTTAGATCCATTAGAAGCTTGTTTGTTTTCTAATGGGAGACAGAAAATGGGTGGATCTGGATGGGAGGGGAGAGGAGAGAAACTGGGAGGAGTAGATGGAGGAAAAAAAACTGTAGTCAGAACATAGTAAGTGAGAGAAATCTATTTCAAGATAAGGGAAAAATGAAGGTGAATGGTATCCTCATTTTTCTATGTTTGAGGTTATTCTATAATAAAACTGGAAAAATTGTCTATCACTCAGTTTGTATATTAGTTACCTATTTATATCTATCAGCTTTGTGTTTATATAACAAAGCACCCGAGATGAAATGATTTCAAGTAGAAAGGTTTATTTTGGGTCATAGATTTAGAAAATTCAACCCATGGCCACGTGGCTCTGTTGTTTCTGGGCCATGAGAAGACAGAACAGTGTTGAGGAACAAAGCAGATACCCTCTACTGAGGCTGGGAAGCAGAGAAAAAGGAAAGAGCAGCATCCAGAGCAAGCTATACCTTCAAGGACATGTCTTCAGTGACCTACTCCTCACACCTAGGCCTCACTGTGTATGCCTTCCACCATTTCTCAATAATCTACTCAGATAGGAGCAAATAAATAGATTGCTTTGTTGGTGAGGATAGAACCTCCATGATCCAGTCATTTGTGAATATTTCTTCACCGTGGACCAAACTCCAACATGAGAGCCATTGAAGAATACTCCACAATCAAGCTAGAATACTATTGTGTACACAGTAACAAATTACATCAAATTTCAGTAAGTTAAAGCTGCATTCAGTTATCAGCCCACAGGATCTGTGGGGAAGCCACCTAGTAACTGTGTAACTTCAGTAACCTCTGAGTTACTGAGTTATAAAGTCTCTCCCACAGGTCAAAGCCTTCTGGGGCTGCAGTTATCTTCTGGTTGACTAAGTTAGTCATGTAGACTCATACATACAAGGTGTTGGCTGACTGCTATTAATGGTATCAGCTTTTCCCCCCTTATGCCTATTTAATATGAGGTGTATGAGAAACAAGGAAAGAGAATGTTTATGATAGAACACAGCCTTTTGTTTTTATAGCCTAGTCTTGGAAGTGGCATCCTAACATTTTGACTATATTTGGTTTCTGAAAGCAAGTTGGTAGATCTATTTTATATTCCAGACAAAGGGACCACACAAGGGTGCACCTGTGGAGAGTTAGACATCAATTAAGCTTCCTTATAGGGTATCTTACAGAGGTGGTAAGAGGCTTTGCTGGCTCTAAGTCTTTTCCTTTTTGACTCCAAACCCATTCTGTGCTTTTCTACTGTTCTCAGCAATCTTATGGATTCATTATTAACAGTACCTAAGCTCCAATTAGTTTATCAGGTTGACCCAAAAGAACCAGATCTATAAGCTTAGCATCGTTAAGATTTGGTGTGGGTTGAGAACAGGGCCCCATAGGATTATCATTTCTCATAGGAAGAAGAAGAAGAAGAAGAAGAAGAAGAAGAAGAAGAAGAAGAAGAAGAAGAAGAAGAAGAAGAAGAAGAAGAAGAAGAAGAAGAAGATCAGAAATGAGAAACCCTTGACTAAGAAGCTGAGAGACAGAGAACCTTCAGGGAAGCTAGATAAGAATGCTTGGAGATTTCAGCAAGGGCACTAACTGAGGTTGGAGACCTGACTTACCCTTTTAGCATCAGCTCTAAGCAGAATGTGAAGTATAAGGTAAATAAATGGTTCTTAAATATTGGAAAGAAGACAAATGCCTGAAATCAGATCAGGCAAGCCAATCAAATAATGAGGTAGAATCCATTAAGTACAACCCAGAGCCAGACTCCTTCTGAGAACAGTCTACAGAGTACAGTGGACAGAACCAGTAGAATCATTCAGAACCGAGGAACTAGTTCTGGAGGCATTCTGTGGTGCTTGTAGAAGTCTGACATCAGCATGGTCTCTGATGGGGAGCCAGCTTCCTATATGTCTCCTCCATCCTGACTCTCTGGAGTACTGCAACTGATGCTGAGACCCTATGATACAGCTCTAGGAGCTGCTAATCCACCTGGAAGAGATTTTTTCACACCAGTATTTGCAAAGTACATGACTCTCCACCATGGAATCTGTAGGTGTACCTCATGGATTACCTTGTAAATGGGGGTGTAGAGCCTGAAATTGAAAGAAAAGTGTGTCTGGGCTCCCAACTTCTGTTCCTTCATAGGCATGGTATAGTATAAAGTGCACATGAATTTCTGGGCTAAGATTCCAGCACTATTGCTAACCAGCTGTGTGTCTTTGGTCAAGAAATTTAACTTCTCTATGCCTCCCCCTTTTGTTCCAGTTCTATAGGAAAAATGATGGAGGTGTAGGTCTCACGTAAAGCATAATCATTACTGGAACCTAGTAAACACGCAGCAGTGTTAGCCATTAGATTAACAATGCTTTCTATGATTCTTGTTGTTGCTGTCGTCGTCGTCGTCATCATCATTTTATAGATTGTCTGCTGTTTTAAAGTATGTGTTGCCTCAGGGTTTAGCATGAGAAGAATTCTGGTCTTTGTTGGAACGGTTTCAAGAAAATTTTGCCACTCTGGGAGACCTGGGAAGCCCTAGGGAAATGAGACCTGCTTTCATCTCAGAGGAGAAAGCAGGCACAGTTCTAATCCCAAGAGTCTCTGGGTCTGGGGAGCAGGATAGATTTCTTCTTCTTTTTGCTGTTTTAATTTTCTGAATGCATTTCTCAGAGGGTTTGGGGGGAGGCTGTGGGGCCCAGGGAATGCTGAGCACCCAGAAGCCTGCGCGGCTGTGATTAGATGGCTAAGGCCCAGCGGCAGCAGCTGTTAATCCTGACTATTAATTAGAAGATACAGGAGAGAACACCAGCCCCTGAGCTCAGCTGAGCAGTAGCAGTGCTCCGCCTTTCTCTGCAGGGTAATCCCCTCTGAGACTTGGGTGAGTGTGGGCCCCAAGAGAAACATTAGGAAGGCCAGCGCCAGCACACACCTATCATCAAATGACCAGCTGTCTCTGCTCCCAGAGGGAGCCATCTCTCTGGGACAGCACTATACAGCTCCCCACGTGGCATCTGAACAAGCTGCAGAAGCTAGTGTTTGTGTTTCTCTGTGAAAGACAAGGAAAGTAGCTTTGGTAAACAGATCTATGGGATTTGCAGTGTCAAGTGTGGGCTGGGGCTCCTCTTCAGCACTGACAGTCAGACTTTACAGACCAGGAGGGCTGAAAAGGAAGAGCTGTGGGCATAAAGAGCTGACAGATCCATGGCCACAGGATTCATGGTTGACCTCACGAATCATTGTGTTTGAGCTGCTAGCCTTCCCCCTGCCAGTACAAGTAGAAAAGACCATTTATAGAAGGAGGTCTTTCGTCTTCCAGTACCTGAAGATTTCCATCCAAATCCCATAGGCTCATTCTGAAGGCTTCTTGAATTCATATCCAGAGACTTCCCTGCTGCCAGAGACTTCACTTGTATCCATCCCTCTACAGTTTGTAAGGGCAATTCCAGTTCTGTTTCAGTTTTCTCTTAACCATGAGAAGTAGTCACAATGGGAATGCCAGTCTCTTTCTAAGCATGGGAAAGAGGACAATGAGAAGATTGTTGAAATCAGCAAATCAACATGAAAACGGTGGAGCGGGCTCCGTGTGTTCGGGTTCTTCTGCTACAGGATGCTCTCTGGTGCCTCTGCTGTTTTCCCTGCTCCTTCCACAGATAGATATTCTGTTTCTGTAGAGCCCAGCTCAAGCTTTGTTTCTTCAAACTCTTCCCTGGACACAGTGGTATCATATTCTCTTGTCTCCCTGTTTTCTGGACTCCTCTGCACATGAAGGACATTGGGGTCACATATTGTAGCAGGTGGAGACAGGTCAGGAGTCAATATTCTGGAGTAGGCAGGGAATACAGAAGAGAAGTGGAAGATCAGAGGCTCTACCAAGGTGTCATTTCTAGTTAGCTTTGTAAACTGTACCAGGCGACTCTCTCCCCCTGTCCTGTATTCTCATTCATGAGCAAGTGTATTCATCTATATGGAGTTAGAGTCTCTGATCTAGGGTAAAGGCATGGAAAAGGCTATGCAGAATGCTGACTTCTGAGATCTCACTATGTTTTAGTGTGAGCAGGGAACACTGATGGATGCTGAGTTATCTGAGGCTGAACATTCATTTTTCCTTCTCCCACCTTACCATAATGAGCATCTTTCAAAAGGATGTTGAATATACAGAAGTAGACAGTGAAATGAAAATCCTGGTCTGAAACTCTGTCATTTATAATCCGGGGCAGAGATAATGATGACAATCACGATGATGATTTCATATAATTTTTAATATTATCAGTCTAGATTTTATGCTAAGGCTTCGCATATAGAATCCAAAATACTGTCCACAGGCAAACAGCATTTTTTCTCTCTGTGTTACAAATACAGGGTTATAGAGGCTTGATAATATGTTGCCATTATTGCATCAGGTGGTGCATCAGGATTTTGATGCATGCTTTGTGTTTGCCAGTGCATATAGACACCCTGGGGTTTTCAAAACTCCACTGAGTAAGTCTGGAGATGTCAGAAAGCACTTGGTACATTGAGTCACCATCTATCAACTGTCATTTCTCTAATCTATGTCTCTCCTTATAGGAGAGTGAAGCTACAGGCAATAACCTACCTCTGATATCTCACTTGACCTATAAAGTCAGTAGTTAAATTAAGATGTTCTTTCCATTACAGGCAGAGAAAGGATTTGCACCATACCTCATGCCCTTCAGGCTAGTTCTTCCAGTGACTATCACATTGGACACGAACAATGCACATTGTCTGTATCTTTTGTTTTATTTGTCAAAACCAAACATCATTATTTTCAGTTTATATAGAAAAACATAGTATTGTAAAAAAAAAAAAAAAATAGAGTTTTCCTTGTTTCCTCTGCCTGATTTCCGGAAATGGTAAAACTATGCTTAACTGCAGTGTCACTCAGGATGACCTTGTGACAATCAGCATAGCTCTCTACTAGGAGTCACCATATCATGTTCTTCTGGTCCTGTTTTCACCCTGGCAATTACTGACCTATGCTCCATTTCTCTAGTTTTAGTAGCGAATGTCCCATAGGCAAAGACTCCTAGAAGCCAACCCACCACCATGCAGTATGGACAAACACCACTATGTATGTGGTGGAGAGATGAGAGATAAAGAAAGATGGAACAGTTTGTGCACTATTAAGAGAGGCAGAACTGGAGATTCAAGGGTGATAAGGAACACCCTGATGTGATTAGCCACCATAACCACCTGAGGCCATAGTGGTGTCTATAAGAGTAACTTTTATTCACCAGAAGTATTTGTCGTCTCAGAGGCTTACTCCTGACTAAGCTCATCCTTTCTAGTTCTTTCTGAACTCTTGCTAGCTGGTTCAACTCAACTGGCTCAGACTCCTCTCCAAGTTGACTAATTCAAACTGGCTTCTCTTGGCTTCTCACTGAACTGATCTGCTTAGAAATACCTCCTTGAATTACATGAACTGGACTTGACTGACTGCACTGGGTACAGGAACTGAATGCAACTGAAAGGAACTTCACAACTCAACTGAACTTAATTGCATTCAACTGAACTGCACCAAACTGCATTGCCTTGAACTCAATTGAAATCCTATGTAGTACCTGAACTCAACTGAACTGCCTTCCATTCCTAACTCACTTTAAGTAGCCTCTCTGCCCTGTATGTTCTAGTGAGAGTAGGGCATATACTATCTTTGACTCATTCTGTCAAATCTTTGGTTTGTCACTTTGCCCCTCAATTTATCATTGCTTTCAAACATGACTGCTTCTTTCCACAAACTAACTTTACCTAGTTTGGGATTAAAGCTGCATACTAAAAGCATATCTGTATTCTAGCCAGAGGTAGAAATAGCTCTGGTGGTGTGGGCACAGAAGAGATGGCCCCACCCCTCACTGGCTGTATCACTTGGGAGATCAGACCCATACCCCCACCCCGTTGCTGGGACAGTGCTGGAAAGCTGGCCCTGGTGGCATGGGTGCAAGAGAGCTGCTGGGCTGACCAACTTAGTTACCACCCAGAACCAGATCCAGGGCTTTGAGGTGGCCCACTATGAACATCCACCCCAAGTATGAACTGCTGGAGTGCCTGAGTGGCCTGTCTTGATGAATCAAAGATTCAGGAACTCCACATATGGGGCAATAAGAGGATATTGAAGAAGAGACTTGGGGAAGATCCAGAATCAATAGTATAGCAGAAGCCAGAGGTCTGGAACTAGAACAGGGACTCATTGCAACAAATATTTGCAAAAAACCACATTTGGTCAAAAGGCTATGTTCTGTTATACAGCTTCTACAGTGAGATTTTTTTTTTCTCTCTTTGGCAGGGGGTAGAGAGGATTGGAGCACAGATGTGGAGGGACAGGAGATAAGTGGAGTTAGTGTGCATAATGCGAAATTTACAGGAATCAATAAATGTTAAAAAAAATTACAGAGGTGGCTAACAGTATGTAACCTTTTGAGTTTGCTAATTTTTACTTTGCATGAGCCTTTGATGACTCATTGGATTATTTGCTTTGTATTGATGAAAATGTTGCAGTTTGCTTAACTAATCTGCTGAATGTATATGGGTTTTTTTTTCCCATTTTAGGACTGTTGATATAAACATTCATCTACAAGTCTTTGCACCAATGAAACTTTTCATTTTTTTGCCATAAACATCCAAGAGTATGGTAGTAATATGTTCAGTTTCAGGCTAAACTCTTTTTTTTTTTTTTTTTTTTTTTTTTTGAGCGGTTGTTTCTTTGAGTTTCCACCCTCATGTTGACTGTGTATGTCAAGTTTTCCAGCCCCAGTACCATCATTTAATGATATCTCTATTTGTCACTTGAGCCATTGTGGTCCACAGTGACATCTCATTGTAGCTTTAATGTGCTTTTCTACTGGCTAATGATGTTGAACACCTTTTTGTGTGATAATTTGCCATGTGGATAATACCTTACTTATTCAAATATCTCATGAGTGCTTTCTAATTGAATTATTATGACGATCAATCACAATTATTACAACTTTTTGAAATTCTGGGAGTTTAATCCAGTGCCTTGAACTTGCTAAGCAAGCACTGTGCTCTTGAGCTATATCCCAAGCCTAATTCTGTATATAATCTGTATATTAGACTGTTGTTGGAGATGTAAGTGGCACATATTTTTGCCTAGTCTGCAGAGTATGTTCCCTGTGTTTAGCAAGTCTAATGCAGTGTAAGGTTTTCTACTTTGATACATTCCTGTTAACTAACTTTTGCTTATAAACACCATGTCTTTGTCTCAAACCCAGGAACTTCCAGCTTGTCTGTGGTCCAGGTTTCTACTTTTCTATGCCTATAAATTATACCCTTAAGTGAGTAATAAATTTTCAGTAAACTTTAATAAATATAAAATAATTAGCTTTTTCCACTGGATGGTTTTAGCTCCTTTATCAAAAATCAAGTGACCATAAGTGTGTGGGTTTATTTCTGGGTCTTCAATTCTATTCCATTGATCTTCCTACCTGTCTCTGTACCAATACCCTGTAATTTTTATCACTATAGCTCTGTAGTACAACTTGAGGTCAGGGATGGTGATTCCCCCAGAAATTCTTTTATTGTTGAGAATAGTTCTCACTATCCTGGGTTTTTTGTTATTCCAAATGGATTTTCAAATTGCTCCTTCAATCTCTATGAAGAATTGAGTTAGAATTTTGATGGAGATTGCATTGAATCTGTAGATTGCTTTTGGCAAGATGGCCATTTTTACTCTATTAATCCTACCAATCCATGAGCATGGGAGATCGTTCCATCTTCTTAGATCTTCAATTTCTTTCTTCAGAGACTTGAAGTTCTTGTCATACAGATCTTTCACTTGCTTGGTTAAGTTAACACTAAGGTATTTTATATTATGTGTGACTATTGTGAAGGGTGTCATTTCCTTAATTTCTTTCTCAGCCTGTTTATCCTTTGAGTAGAGAAAGGCTACCAACAAAGGAACTAAAACTGTCCAGTGGAAAAAGGACAGCATTTTCAACAAATGGTGATGGCTCAACTGGAGGTCAGCATGTAGAAGAATGCAAATCAATCCATTCTTATCTCCTTGTACAAAGCTCAAGTACAAGTGGATCAAGGGCCTTCACATAAAACCAGATTCACGGAAACTAATAGAAGAGAAGGTAGGGAAGACCCTGGAATACCTAGGCACAGGGGAAAAGTTCCTGAAAAGAACACCAATGGCTTATGCTCTAAGATCAAGAATTGACAAATGGGACCTCATAAAATTGCAAAGCTTCTATAAGGCAAAGGACACTACCAATAGGACAAAATTGCAACCAACAGATTGGGAAAAGATCTTTACCAATCCTACAGCTGATAGAGGGCTAATATCCAATATATACAAATGACTCAATAATTTAGACTCCAGACAACCAAATAACCCTATTAAAAATGGGGTACAGAGCTAAACAAAGAATTCTCAACTGAGGAAGCTCAAATGGCCAAGAAGCACTTAAAGAAATGTTCAATATCCTCATCAGGGAAATGCCAATCAAAACAACCCTGAGATACCACCTCACACCAGTCAGAATGGCTACGGTCAAAAACTTAGGTGATAGCAGATGGTGGCAAGGATGTGGAGAAAGAGGAACACTCCTCCATTGTTGGTGAGATTGCAAGCTGGTACAACCACTCTGGAAATCAGTCTGGCAGTTCCTCAGAAAATTGGACATAGCATTACCTGAGGGCCTAGCTATACCACTCCTGGGCATATACCCAGAAGATGTTCCAACATATAGCAAGGACATATGTTCCACTATGTTCATAGCAGCCTTATTTATAATAGCCAGAAGCTGGAAAGAACCCAAATGTTCTTCAACAGAGGAATGGATACAGAAAATGTGGTACCCTTACACAATGAAGCATTACTCAGCTATTAAAAACAGTGAATTCATGAAATTCTTAGGCAAATGGATGGAAGTAGAAAATATCATCCTGAGTGAGGTAACCCAATCACAAAAGAACACACATGGTATACACTCACTGATAGTTGGAGATTAGCCCAAAAGCTCTCAAGAAACAACTCACAGACCACATGAAGCTCATGAAGAAGGAAGACCAAAGTGTGTGTGCTTCAGTCCTTCTTAGAAGGAGTAACAAAATTCTCATGGGAGCAAATATGAAGACAAAGTGTGAGACAGAAACTGAAGGAGGGGCCATTTGGAGACTCTTTTACCTGGGTATCCATCCCATGTGCAGTCACCAAAGGTAGAAGCTGATGTGGATGCCAGGAATTGCATGCTGACAGGTCTGCCAGAGCCTGACATATACAGAGGCAGATGATCACAGCTAACCATTGAACTGATCATGGGGTTCCCAATGGAGGAGTTAGAAAGAAGACTGAAGGAGCTGAAAAGGTTTTTGGGCCCCATGGGGAGAGCAACAATACCAACCAACCAGAACTCCCAGGGTCTAAACCACCAGCCTGGGAGCACATAGGGAGGGACCCATCTCAAGCTGTATATGTAGGTGAGGATGGCCTTGTAGGGCATAGGTGGGAGAGGAGACACTTGGTCCTATGAAGGCTGGACGCTACAGTGTGGGGGAAGGCGAGGGGAGGTGGGAGTGGGTAGGTGGGTGGGGGCATGTCTTTATAGAAGCAGGAGGAGGAGGAGGAGGAATAGGATAGGGAGTTCTTAGGGGGAGGATGGGGTAAGTAGATAACATCTGAAATGTAAATAAAATATCCAATAAAAAAACAAAAAATTATTAGCTTTTGCATAAGGAAATCCTATTGTTACAACAACATGTGTTTATAATTCAATCATTTCTCCATCAAATTGTTTTGTATCCTTGCCAAAGCCTAGTTGTTCTATCTATATAATGCTATTTCTGCATTATGTATTTTTATTATTACTTATGTGTCTCTACCTAGGTATTATCTCAAAACTTAGTTTCTACAAATATGTGAGATTTTCAGATAAACTATTTTTTCACCCCTATTTCTACATTTAACATAAATATAAACATTAGAATAACTATATATATTTTTACAAAAATTTCACTAAGGTTCTAATAAAACTTACATTATATATGTGGTTCACTTTGCAGAAAATTACTGTCTTTACTTTATGGAGTCTTCTGATCCATGAATGTATGAAGTTATCACAATTTATTTCAAGTTCTAAATCTATTCTCTTGGTATTTTGTAGTTTTCAGTAGCTAATTTTAAACTTTACAAATTTTTGAAGTATACATAGTATCATTTTGATTTTAATGTTATCTAGTGCTCTCTGCTACTTTATGTAAATATAATAAATGTGTTTTCTTTAAATACTGGGATCTTTCTGAATTTGTTTACCAGTTCTAATAGTTGTTCTGTGTTTTATTTTGAATATTTTATGTGTGATAACCACGCCCTCTGCACATACAGCTGTCTTTATTTATTTCTCTTTGACTTGCATGTCTTTCATTGCCTTTTTTTGTCTTATTACACCAGTGAGAGCATCCAGAAACAATTCTCACTATAGATGACAATAACAGAGGTCTTTGGTTTGTTCCCAATGGTAAGAGAAAGGCGTTCAGTCTGTTACCATCAGTACACTCTTAGATATTCTTTAGGAATAGGAGGCACCTTGTAGCCATGTTATTTTCTAAGATTTTGGTCATGATCATGAATGGCTGTTAGTCTGTTTAGATGCCTTTTCCCCTTATTTTCTGAGTTTTTATTTTAACTGTGTAGCAAAGTAATTGTGTTGGCATTTGTGTTCTGAACTCGTCTTGCATCATTGGAATAAATGAACCCTACTTGTTATGATATATAGTTCATTTGTATGTACTGCTAAATACTCTATTTTAACATCTTCCTAGGGAATTGGGGTCAGAATCTATTAACAGTATTCTATATACTCCACCCACCTTCCTTGTGTATTTACTTTTCTTTCTTTTACTCCCTTTGTTGGTTTTTTATCTCAAGGTAGAAATTAATCCTCTTTTATCTCTCATCTAGTTTCAGAGCAGTTTATGTGAAATTGATTTATTTTTCCTTAAATATTTTGTGTAACTCTCTAATAGCATCATTGGTGCAGTTTTAGAAATTTTTAAACCTTTAATTAAGTTTCTGTAATAGTTATGGGATATTCAAGGCTCTACTTTCATATTGGATAAAACCACCTATGTTTTCTGAGGACCTAGTCTTTTTCATCCAAATGCTTAAGCTTATGTCTCCACTTGTATATGGTTTCCTCCTACCTTCCTGATGTTTGCAGGCTCTGTAGTAGTAGCTTATATTTAATTCCTAATATAGACACTTTGTGTTCTATAGTTGTCCACCTAGATACCTTTATCAATTTAATTTATTTTCCCCAAGGGTTCATTGATTATTTTATTGATATCCTTACATTTTGTTTTAAATTTTGATGTCTCCTGTTTGTTATTTCTCCTTTGTTTTACTTTGTATTTATTTGGCATTTTATGCCCTAAGTTGTTGAAGTAGACACTTAGGATTATCAACTTGAGAAGTTCTCTTTTTCTTAATATGTGTTTTTAATGCTATACATTTCTTTTCTGCATTGATTTAGCCATGTGCTACAAAATCTCATAGATTCTATCTTCATCTTATTTAGTGACTTTTAATTTCTCTTGAAAGTTTCTCTTTGGAACATGGTTATTAGGGGAGTATTATTACAACTCCAAGTGCCAGAGAGTTTTTAATCATCTTCTTGCTATCAATTTTCAGTTTGATTCCATTTTGACAAGAGCACATACTATTTATAATCATAACTCTTCTCGTTTTTGTCATGGTTTAAATGGGAAATGAGCCTCAAAGGCTCATATGTTGAATACTTGGTCCTAAGAGGCTGAGGTTATTTTTGGAAAACTCTAGAAGCTTAAGGAGGCAAGGTTTCATAGAGAGTTAGTTACTAGTGGTGTGCCTTTGAAGATCAGACCTTGTTTCTAGTCCCTTCTTTCCTCTGTCTGTCATGAAGTAAACACCATCTTCAAACATATGCTCCACTGTCCTGACATTCTGTATCACCATGGGCTCAGTATCAACACAGCAACACAGCCAATGTCAGGAGACTGAAATTTGAAGCCATGAGCCAAATAAGCTTTCTTTCAGCGTTTTTTTCCAGGTAGTTTGGTCAAGGCTGAGTGTTCGTGTATGCTTCGTGAGTCTTGAAGAGCATGTGTGCATGTGTGTCCTGTTATTGGTGGAATGTTACACAAATGCTTATTTAGTTCTTTTAGTTAATGATATTGCTTAATTCTTCTATTCCCTTGCTACTTTTTTACCCAGTCTTTATATTAATTGTTAAGATATTTAACATATATCTATGTTATCATATAACATATATAACATAGGATATTTAAGCCATAAAGTGTAATTGTAGCTTAGCTTATTTCTACTTTTTCTTCTAGAAGCTATTGTTTCTCATGTTTCGAAGCTTTGTAGTCAGCACACAGATATGTAGGCTGACCCTTTTATTAGTGTCTCTCCTTGTCTCTGATATTTTCCTTATTTTGAATTCGGATTGGATGCTAATATCCACCCTTTCTGTCATTAGATTAAAGTTGGCATAATGTATTTTCCCCATTCTTTTACATTCTACTTACCCATGTAGCTGTATTTGAGATTTTTATAAATAGAGAATGTTTGGATAGTAATTTAGTACTTGTCGCCAACCTCTGTCTACTTATTGTTTATACGTTTAAATCTTTGCATTATTGTAATTATTTGTATGTTAAGTCTTCTTTGTATAATTTATTTTTTCTAACTCTCACTGTAATTTTAGGTCCCTGTTTTACTTTTCTACTTTGTGAATTAATCAAACAAATTTTAGAATTTTATTTAAGATTCATCTGTAGTGTTCCTTTTTGACACTGGCTCCAAGAGTAGGTGCATGCCCATACATCTTCATGCATGTGCACATGTGTTTGGATAGGTACATGGGTGTATGTATTCATGTATGTATGAAGGCTAGTAGTTGACATTGAATGTCTTTTTCAGGTGTTTTCATATTTTATTATTTTGAGATAGGGTCTCTAATTGTATCTGGAGCTCACTGGTTAGCCTACACCAGCTGGCAAGCTATGTACAGATATCCTCTGTTTCCTTTACTCCAGGCATGGGATTATAGGTGCACACTGCTGTACTTGGATTTTACGTGAGTACTACAGATCCAAACATAGGTCTTCATGCTTCCACTGTCAACTGAGTCAACCCCTAGCTTCTCTATGTTTTTATTATTGCACTTGTACAGAAATAGTCATTGCACTTAATGGGAAGAATAAAGAAAGATAAGTATATCCTATAGAGATTTCCTATATATTATTCATATTTTTCAACTAATTAGTCAGGCTTCCAAAAAATACAATGTAAAGGACTTATGAACTAGTGGCAGGAAATCCAGGACCCAGTCTGTCAAGTCAGCAGCATTTCATATGGCTTTCTGGAATCATCATCGTAGCCACAGCAGCAAGTCACTTCCATCTGTGGTACCTAATATGTGGCATTTTCCTCTAAATGAAACAATACAACCTGGAGGAAGGTTGTGCATGATACAGAATGTGAATAAAAAAAACGTTCAGGTAGAAAATAACTTACAAGTCTCAGGAAGTTGCTGAAAGTTTGTGAGATTCAACAGGTCCCCTTTCCTAAGGTTATACCCTCAGCTAGGAGAAGAGACTTCCTCACAACATGAACTCTCTTTGAGCCAAGCAAGAAGCTCCTAACATGCATCTGGGTTGGGGTTCCTGGTAATGCATTTGCTTTGGAGTATGTTCCTATAAGTAATTCTTAATCTCCAATCCTATAATAACCTCAGTAAAATAATTTGTCTATCAAGTTGGACTTGGATAGAATTCTTATTTTAGTCTGCCATTATTTCTCTATCTGGGTGTGTAGATACTTGTTCATGTCTTCTCCAGAAAAGTCAAACAGCAGTGCCTCTTTTCTCATGACCCGTAAGTGGTTGTTAGGATCATGAATTGCCTAGAAGCCTGTAATTATAAATGTATAGGCATGCTTCTTTTAATTTACTTTATTTTAAAAGTGGGGAGAGATGGTGCAAAGGACAGACTTAACTTGTATTAAAAAAACAAAATAAAATCAAGCAATAGCAAAACCATGGGTTAAGGTAGAAAATTTAAGTCTATATGCTTTCAAAGACAAACTCATTACCATCTGAGCCATCTCTAGAGTCCTTAATGTGCCTATAGAGGTGACACCTTTCAGTTGATTCTCACAGGGCTCCTACCCAGTAAATTAAAGAGCCTACTATGTGAACCCTAAATGTTACCCTTTTTTAGAATATCACTGAAAACCATTTCTTTCCAGACCACTTTGCCTTTTCTGTATATAGTGTGCTTTGGCACTGAGCCAGTGAGAGGCTTAGCTTAATAGTCCCACAAATGTCACTGTAGGGATATTGCCAAGAAGGCTGCCTTTACAATACCCTGTCTTCTTCTAGAAGACCCATGGGAGGAATTCTTGTGGGCTTCATCATCAGGAAAAGCTGAGCTCTGCTTTTCTTCTTAAAACCAGCATTTTTTGAAAACTGCTTTCACTTATTACATACACTGTGTGTTTTGTAACCATGTGTTTTACTACATTCTTGTTTGGGTTATTGTAAAGCTGAGAGTCACATTTTCAAACTGTTGATTGCAACAGTACAGATCTTACGGTTTGCATTTGATAGTTTCTAAGTTTAATTTGGCCTAATCATTGCTCCCTCATTTTCTTCTCAGAGATTAATGAACGTAACAGTCCCCCTCTCACTATTTCATTCTTTGATATTGTAGGCACTTTAGAAACAGCTTCCGGTACAGGAAGAGTCAAAGACAGAAAAACAGATAGATTTATCTCTTCAATAGTTCTGGGTCTAATTTGCCTAGATGTCATGATATTAGCTCAGTGGATTTTCTACCCAATGCCTCCCCATTGTGTCCCAGGTTGTGTTTCACTGCTGTGTCTATATGTGTAGGAAGAATACATATTCCTAGGATCTACCCAGTTCACAAGTAGGGTGAGACTGGTTTGAGATGGGCAGTAAAAAACAAACAATGATGTGTCTTGGGATCCACTCCGTATCAATTCCACTCATTGCAGTCTTCTCCATGGGAAAATCTAGGAACCCTTCTTTGGAAGTAGATGCTAAATACCCAAATGGAAGAAAGAAATTAGGTACTTCTTGTGTCACCTAGATTTTTTTTAATCAAAAACTTCCTCAAAGGACTATTTTCTATGACTCTGGGTTTGTTTCTCCATCTAATTATAGACATTTCATAGTGGAGAAACTGTGGGAAGAGAAAGTCCCTTCAACCTCCTCAGGATTCCAGGCTGTGCTAGCTTCTGGGGTCCCTTGCTACCTTAAAATCCACAAAATCATAACAATATATATATATACTATGTGTGTTCATGTCTCGGTGTATTGTATATGTATGCTGTATATTATATATGTGGAGGCTAGACCAGAATGTTGGTATCATCTCATGTTGCTCATGCCTCTTTTCCTTGAGTTGAGAATTCTTACTGAGCATAGATACTTGCTGTTTATCTGCAGTTAGTCTATCAGAGAACTGAGATTTTTCAGCTTCTGCCCTCTAGTGCTATGGTGATAGGCAAATTCAGTCATACCTGGCTTTTCACATGGGTGCTGGTGATTTGAACTCAAGTCCTCATGCGTCCACAACAAAGTGCACTTTAACACTGAACCATCTCTCTAGTCTCATATATACTCTTTCTGCTATCTAGTCTCAGTGTTTCCATCTATAGAATGGATACAGTAAAGTATCTACTTCCTCACAAGATGAACAATCTAACCTGAGTTATAAGCCTTACCTAAAAGTCTTACCTATAAACTTTACTACTATCTTTGATGATGGCTGCATTATGGAATGTAATAAAACTTCTATGGTTGGGGAATTTTCTGCCTCTCCCCCCATTTTTATTTTGCAGAAAACGAATCTAGTAGCTCTTAACAACCATCATAGAATTTGATAAAATGCAGATGTTTAACTCTTACCCCATCAAAACCATGGTTCCTTGAGTGATGGGAATGCAGGTGGCCCAGCTTCTAAGCCTTTCCACCAAAATCTTCAAGTCACCAACAACACCAAGGGGTTCACATGAGCTTAATTATGTCACCATGTCAGGCTCAGAATTATTGTTAGTTCTCTTCAACAGTAGCATCTTGTTGCCAGCACTCAAGGACATTTTTATTGAAATCCAGGGTATTCTTCTCATCTGAACAGCCTCCACAATCACTCTGAACTCACATTTGAAAACTCCATTGTAGAAAACTCAATAGAAAGCAATGCAGTGAAATGTGCTTTTCTATGACAAGAAAACTGATAGCCTGTTACTGTGCACATTATCTGGCAATGAGGAGGAAACAGACAGCCCAGTGCTGTGAGTACTGCCCAACCAGGGGGGAAAGACAGCCTAGGATCGTGTTCATTGTGTAATGATGGAAAACAAACAGCCTACTATGCTCACTGTACAACCATGGGAAACAAACAGGCAGCCTATCTGTATGCCCACCTCTCAAGGATAGTGAGAGACTTAGCAGCCTGATACTGTGCTCAATGTACAACCACAAGGAGGAAACATGCTTCTCTGATAGTTTGTCAGGGATGCCATATGCCACAGATAGGATGGTTTAAAGCACCAAAATTGCAGCTGGAAAGATGGCTAAGAAGTTCAGAATGCTCTTGCAGAGGACCTGAATTAGTTCCCAGCACACATTAACATGCAGTTCATAACCACTTATGAGTCTAATTCTAGGAAAACTGACATCTTTTTTAGACATATGTCGATTGCATTCATGTGCACATACTTCCACATAGACATGCGGGAACATGCATAATTGAAGGTAAATGTTAGTACATCTGGGCCAGGAAGTGGTGGCATTTCCCTTTAATCCCAGCACTCAAGAGACAGTTCAAGGTGGCTACATTTTGAGTCATAAGAGATTACATCTCCCATATATGAATTGTAAGGGAGAGAATTTATTGTGCAATTCAGTCTGAGACAATGTTTTTAGAAACTCACTGGAAAAGTGGATGTGATTTATACATTCCGTAGTATTATATCTACCTACACCTACAAGCATCAGAAAACTAACAGAAAACCAAAACCAGTAGCTACTTTTAGAGATATGTTTATTAAGTGGATGCACGTGTGTGTGTGTGTGTGTGTGTGTGTAGTCGCAAGAAGAAGGCATTGAATGCCCTACAGCTAGAGTTAGTAAAGGTTGTGATCTTTCTGACATGGGCACTAAGAGCCAAACTCAGGTCCCCTGAAGCAATGACAAGTATTTTCAACTGCTGAATGATCTCTCTTGTTCCCCTGGACTATTATAATGCAGGTAATGTAGAATGGAAGATTAGGGCAGAAGCAACCCCAGAACACTCCATTGCTAGGAGAAGCATTGCCACACAGCTGTGTTCCTTCAGCCATTCTGCTCCACCATCTATTCCATGGCTGTCTTTGAAGACCAGTCATGGATTCTACAACCCTAGGAATCTCATATCCATTTTTTTTCATGGAGCAGAAATAGTAAGTAAGGCAAGGGAAATGTGTCCACTGAGTAACCTATTGAATAAATACGTGTGCACACGTATAGATAGATAGGTCTATCTATCTATCTATCTATCTATCTATCTATCTATCTATCTATAGTCAGCCCTTTGTTATACATGGGTTGTATACTATGGATTCTGTACACCGATGACTGCATATATTAATGTGCCTATTTTAACTCATCATTCTTTAAGCAATATAGCATTACTTAATTTGTATAGCATTTATCTTGTGTTGTGTACTATAAGTCACCTATAAAGATCTAGAGTGAGTAGGGGGATGTATATAAGCTATATGCAACTACTATGGAATTTGATATTAAAATATTGAGCATTCATATTTTGGTTCCTGTGAAGGATTCTGGAGCCAAAATCTCTTCAGAAGATGGATAATAAATATGTATAATGGACAAATGTGGAAGTACATCTGGAAAGTATTTCTTTCCATTTTATTGTCTCTGCTTGTGTTCATAGCAGGCTTATTTATAATAGCCAGAAGCTGGAAAGAACCCAGATGCCTTTCAACAGAGGAACGGGTACAGAAAATGTGGTACATTTACACAATGGAGTACTACTCAGCTATTAAAAACAATCAATTCATGAAATTTTTAGGCAAATAGATGAAATTAGAAAATTTCATCCTGAGTAAGGTAACCCAGTCACAAAAGAACACACATGGTATGCACTGATAAGTGGATATTAGCCCAAAAGCTCAGAATAGCCAAGAGACAATAAATAGACCACATAAAGCTCAAGAGGAAGGAAGACTAAAGTGTGGATGCTTCAGTCTTTCTTAGTAGGGGAAAAAATACTCATGGGAGGAAATATGGAGACAAAATGTGGATCAGAGACTGAAGGAAAGGCCAGCCAGAGACTGCCCCACCTGGGGATCCATCCCATATACAGTCACCAAACCCAGAAACTATTGTGGATGCCAAGAAGTGCTTGCTGACAGGAACCTGATATATCTGTCTCTTGAGAGGCTCTTCCAGAGCTTGACAAATACAGAGGCGAATGTTTGCAGCCAACCATTGGATTGAGCACAGGGTCTCCAAAGGACAAGTTACAGAAAGGACTGAAGGAGCTGAAGGGGTTTACAACCCATAGGAAGAACAACAATATCAACCATCTGGATCCCTGAGAGCACCCAGGGACTAAACCACCAACCAAAGACCTGGAGGGGCCCATGGTTCCAGCTGCATATGTAGCAGAGGATGGCCTTGTCGGAAGGCTCAATGTCTCATTGTAGGGAAATGCCAGGGCTGGGAGGCTGGAATTGGTGGGTGGGTGGGGGAGCACCCTCATAGAAGCAGGGGGAAGGAGGATAGGATAGGGGGTTCCAGAGGGAAAACTGGAAAAGGGGATAACATTGGAAATGTAAATAAATAAAATAACCAATATGAAAAAAGAAAAGACAGTGTCAGAGGAGAAAAATGGAGGGGAGAAATGCAAACTTTGAGTGGAACTATTGATCATACTAGGTGTTAGAAAACATGAAGAACAAGTAAATGGTAATGAAGAGACTGGAGAGAGAGTTGGCTCCCAGACCAGAGATAGAGGTAAGTGATTGGAGCTCTTTGCAAAATACCAAGAACAAAAAACAGAATGTGACATTAGAAATAGAATATGACATTAGGAGACAGTCACTTCTTCACAGTTTATTCCTGACCAGGATTCACTTGAATAATGAAGCAGGATTTGATTTCCTAGGTGAAAGCAATTAGTCATCATCTGATAGGATGGGGTTGCAGATACAAGCACAATTTATATCCAACTCAGGTTGGACGATCACTCCTACCACACAGAAGTCATACCCAACAATGCTGGATATTCTCTGAGTTTGTCTCTGGAATAACTGCTTCTGTCAAGATGGTGCTAGACTGGAGGAGGCAGAGACACCCACTTGCAGCATGGACACTTTCCTACAATGTACCAGGCTGAGACAAGTGGAAAATTATGCCCTGGCAGATTTCTTTCTCAAAATATCCTCTGAGGAGTCTATGCTGCACCCAGCCTTCTCTGGAAGGAAGTGGAGTGTGCTGTGAAGTTTGAGTAGAGAGGTGGAAGGAGATCATAGCACAAAGCTGACTCATCCTAGAAGCTCGTTTTATTTTTTGAGTCAGATTACCTATTCTGCCAACCTTGGGCATAGAATATCCACCACACAGAGGGAATTATAAACTTGTACTTTCAGGTATAAGAACACACCCATCCAAACCATCCACCAATTCCATGATAAAGTAAGGTCATGAGGAGAGACAGACAGACAGACAGAGACAGGGATAGAGATATTAGGTCATCATACTGCTCTTGGTGGTTCCAAACTCTCATAAACAAGAACCTTCTCTGAAGTCTTTGACCAGTAGAAACATACTTTTATCAATAAGTGGGCCCTATGGGTAGTGAAGTCTTGATAGAAAAATGTTTATGCACAAACACAATTTTATGAGCTCAAAGGGATGCCTGGTACTAGAGCAAGCCTTAACATGATGTCTAAGAAGCCAGAACTCTGGAGCCCATCTGTGAAAGCCCCCACACCAAGGTACACTGCCTTTCTACATTGAGCCTGGTGTTTTCTTCAAATCCCAGAGTTCTGCATTTCTCTTAATCACTGGATTTCTGCCCCACAACATTTTTTTCTTAGCATTTCCAGGAGAAATAAGGATAGAGGGATAGATACACAGTGAGGTATGGCAAAGAGATTGGATATATGATGTAAACTCAGGAGTGATTCTGATGTACGTAAGGTTTTGGGTTCAAAGGTTCTAATGAAATTAATCAATGGGTATTACTAAGTTCAAGAGAGTAGAAAAATAAATCTGTGTTACCTACCTCAGTGTTCAATGTTCACACAGTGTTCCACTTTGGGAACTGGAAGCATGTGGGGGCTCCTTTTTCACTAGGCATTTTTCCAGGGATCCTATAATTTAACCCAATTCTGACAAAGTCAAGACAGGTAAGTTCAGCCCATTGAGTCCATTCCTATTTCAGCTGTTGGTTACAAGTCCAAGAATATGGTTCACATTTCACACTGATAAGTTATAAATTCTGGGTTCACAGAACTTGTGGTTTATTTTCTAGAATGGCTAAAAGGACCAAGGGAATTATATATTTATCCATTTGAGGAAATATTACCCAGTGCACAAATGAGCAGCAGATAAGAGACACAACTAGAAAAGAGACACAACTGTCTATACCCTGAGGTGCTCCACAGTTTAGGAATCACCATGTGTTCTACAATCCAGAAGCCCTTGGATCCTGCTGTTTGGGGCTTTTGTTAATGCTTTGTTACATAAGCAGCTGATTAAAATTGTCAACTACTGTGATCAGTGCACCTTGCAGCCTGCCTCCCCTGCCTAGAGAGGTTAGGTAGTAAAACTCAAAGTTGTGACCTGCCAATCACATGGACGATGCTTTTGCCAATTAGTTCCCATCCTGTGGATACCAAGGAGCTCACCAAAAATGCCTTCATTAGAAAAAAAAAAAGAAACATCAGAAAAAATTTTAAGGTCTCTTGGAAATCTATTAAACACTCTCTCTGCTGGGTAAATTATAAGGGGTCGTAGGTGCTCTGTGTCAGGAAGAGGTGACAGAAATCTATCATTAGACCAAGAAACAAAAAATGTTTAAAGAGGCCTAATTGCTATTACTTAATAGCCCTAAATTTCTATTACACTGAACAACCTCTCAGTCACAAAATATCTCCATATTTTGAAAGGAACTAGAAATGTAGACTTTGCTTTATGAAATTTCCAAAAATTTAAATTTTGGCTTAAAAATAAAAACTAGAAATACAGAAGGTAATTAGTAGGTTGCAAGTCTCTGACTTCTGATTACTGGTAGAAGCAGTAGCTCTGACTTTTGGGAACTGGGGAATGGCCAAGAGTGAAGACTGACGCTGAGCAATGACTTACCTTTAAAGTAATAGATTGCATAAAAATACTTAGATCCTGCAACATCTATCACTCAATACACTGAAAGACATAGCTTTCTGTGAGCACCCCTCAAACATCCCACTTCTGTAGGCAATATCGACAGCTGCCTACAGACATCAGCTGCTTGCATCCACACTATTTCCCAAGTGTATGGAAGGCTCGGGTGGGAGAAAGTAAAACATTTTGACATCAGGCTGAGCTTCTCTGTTTTCTAATATAGTATGCAAGCCATACCCCCCTGGGAATCAATGCTCATGAATTTATTAAGTTCTGGAGACCGTAATATTTGCCAGAATAAAAAAAAAATGCCTGAACATGGATTGCAACGTAGAAAAACTTTTGTAATTTAATTTTCCAGTGAATATAAAGAGGATATACGTGACTGTAGCTTCAATGCACTAATAATCAGATGCAAATGAGGTAGAAACATATTCATACTCAAGAGGTGGGTTGAGGGTGGGAGTAGGCAATTCAATGTCTGGAAAAAAGAACACGGCTGTCCATTCCGTATCATTGGCAAGTGCAATACAGGGAAATGGAACCATGTACCTTGGCTATTAATTATTGATTTATTATTGAAGTGAGGATTTAATAGCTGGTTAATTTTAATAGTAAGAGATTGTGTGTATGTGTGTGTGTATGTCTCTGTGTGTGTTTGTGTGTATGCGCATGCACGCACATGTGGTGGGGAGACAGCCAGCCACCTTCCCAGGCAGCTGAATAATCTAGCCTCAATGGGCTTAGCTTGCTCAGCCTGTATTAACATGGGTAGCTCAGTTTACTCATTTGTATGGAGGAATCATTTGATCCATCAAAGCATTTGAACTGAGTGAATAAATATAATCTGTATTTTGGTTCTACATAGTATAGTCTCTTTCTTCTTTTAAAGACTACCTTTTGGTTTGTCCCCAAGAGGACATAGCACTAAAGGGTCCTTTGGGAAACTGTGCTAGGCAAGTCTCAGAAAACTCCAGAGCTTTGCAAGATTCATAAGTCCTTCCTTCCAAGGTTATGTAAAAAGCAACAACTACTAGGGAGAGGGGAACCTCCTATCAGTGGAGCTGCTTGCAAGGTGTGTCAGGAGCCCCATGGGCTGTAACTTTCCTGAATCATTGGCTACATTTTCCCAGGGTACCAGGAAAAGTCACACAACTGCACTTTATGATGCAGAACAAATAGGGGGAGGGGGTTAAGAAGAAAAAGAGGAGAAAGAGCAGTCTTCTTGTCTGAACTCCACAGCACTGATTTCAAGATCACTGACCTGGCCACTATGAGGGAAATCTAGTCAGTCTATCCTAGAATATCTGGACTTATTTTTTTTTTTTTTTTTGATCACTCACTGTCATTAGAAAATCTAAACTTTCAGCTTTATCGATAATAGTTACTCATGAGACTGATCTTCTCAGCAGGCAGTGAGGGTGTGAGGCCATTTGGTTGGTGTGAGGGTGGATTCCATCCTACCATGGCATCGAAGAATAAAGTGAACTCTGCAGAATTTTACAGGACATAGGGACTGTAGCTACAGAAAGGGTCTAGGCTGTTTCTTGCACTTCTAAATGCTTCATCCCCCCCCCCCACACTGGTTCTGGAAAAGCCAAGTGCTTTATGTGTAGAGAAACAGCTCAACTAGGTTAACATACCATATAAGGACCCTACCCAAAGGATAGACACATAATAAGCCAATAAGTTGCAGTCTGACCTGGCTGAAGTTATTGTTTCCGCTTCTATTAACTTTTGTGTATGCTTATATAGATTGCTTCCGATCTCCAAAGTCTAAGTTTTTGAGACTTACAGTTGTAGTAAGAATTGAATGAGAAATGTTTGTAAGCTATTTAGTATACAATCAGCTACCTAGTAAGCACTCCATCAACACTGAATGCTAATGCTAAATACATTTTCCTTTTCAGAGGCATTTGAAAGGCATCACTGTATTTTCAAAGTGATCTGCATCTGAGAGGGCGAGAATCACCTAACAGATTAGTTATCTGTTTCATGAACTTGTGGTTATTGGGTATTATAAGGAGGTCTTGATGTTTTTAGGACCTATTGGAGCTTCTAATTGTTTTTTCCCTGTACCCCAGTCACTTGACCATACAAGAAGTCAAGCCAATTCCAAGGCAACATTCATCTAGGAAATGGGCCAAAATTAGCCACTTTAGTTTATGTTAAGCAACCCAAGAGAGAGTGTCTAGGCACCAACAGAGACCTAGGCTGGGAGTTCCCAGAAAGCATTCAAGGACTTCATGTCATGGGAGATTCCTTCCCCACCTCCTGGACTTTTCCAGCCATAAGCAGTTCTATTTTTCAGCTCTGGTTTTTGCCTGACATTTGAAAGATGAGCTATTAACGATACTAAATTAATAACAGTTATAGAGTATATTTGAGAAGATCATAAAAAAATCAGTAATGTCATCATGTCAAGCAAAGTTTCTGATGGTTTTTTTAAATTATGCATGTCTTTTATTTTTCCCCAACATTGATCCAGAGCTTTCAGAGGGACATTAATCTACCTGACCACATCAGAATCCTTAATTATTCACGTCCAGCAAGACATCTAATTCTACAGAAATTCCCAAAGGACTTGCCATTGTTGAAGCAGAATTTGGCAGCACATCTCTGCTCTCTCCGCTGATCCCAGCACAACCCCGCAAACCCCTCAAGAGATTCACTGCAGTTGCCACCACATTTACTCTATTTTGACACACAGACACCCAGGCTCATAATTCAGTGACGGAAGATTCCTCCTAGGGTGACAAGTGAGTAGATTTGTAGGTGATACTTGTTCATGGGGGAGGGAGAGAGAGAGAGAGAGAGAGAGAGAGAGAGAGAGAGAGAGAGAGAGAGAGAAGAGAATGAAGAGGAAGAGGAGGAAGAGGAAGAGGAGGAGGAGCAAATTTTAGTGAACTTGGGAATATGAAACTTCATCTTTAGGTAGAGTCCTATCATTGAGTGACCTTGGAGTGTTTTTGACCTAAGATTGTGTTGCGACAGTAGACCTGACAAGTAATTCTGGGAGCTGTATGTTCCAGATGGCCAATTAAAGCTTCATAGAACCCATGTTAGAATAGCTAAGCTAGAGAAGTACAACGTTAGAATAAAATGCCAATGTTGTTAATGAAAGTTATGATCCCAGAGGCTGACTACTTGGTGATTGTTGTAGTCTTTCTGGAGGAGCAATGGCAAATATCTCCCATGTTCTCAAAAGGGCTGAGGATCACAGTGCTTTATTGCATAGAGTGTTACTATGGAGAAACCTGTTTTAGGTAGTTTGAATAAAGCCTTCACTGGGGTAGCTCTTAGGTCTTCTCAAGCGGGTAAAGAGGGAACCTGGGGCAACCTGGTCCAAGATAACAATGTAAGTGATCCTAAATGCCACCTTTTATCCTCCCTACCTGAAGATGGAGAAAAAATAGTCTAAGTGTTTTGAATGTGCTTTAATGTGTGTGTCTGCCTTGCTTCTACATGTATCTTCCCTTCCCTACTCCATTTCTTATTTTTCCTCCATCCTTTTCTCCAACCTGTGTACATCCAATAGATGATCCTGGAATGTCTTTGATGGTATCATTTGAGGAATAGACATCCCTGCTCTGGGGGGGGGGGGGGGGAGCAAGCTTGGTTAGACAGGATTCATTTGTGGCCACTGTAGTCAATGAACCTGCATCTCCACATCAGCAACCCTAGTTCATCAGAGCCTATGCTTGGTGTTATTGTTTGCCTAAATATACAAAGGTTCCTACTTCTGAGGTCTGAGAATTGACAGTTGTCTCTGTAAATAATTAAGCTTATATCCAACAACAGAAGGAGAAAAATTCATAGGAATATCCTTGGTGGGCAGGAACTCGTCACTACATAAAGAAGAACCCTTTGTCCCTGTTAGAATGAATACTTGATACTTGACTATGAAGATGGAAGGAGGATGCTTGTTGGTAGTAAGGACCCCTGTGTGAAAGCACTCAGATGCTCTGATTCTAGCTGGGGACCCAACAACTCACTTTCAATTACTTGTATACACTCCATCTATTTTTGTAAGTGGATAAGTGCATGCATGAAGGACCGGCTTGAATGGGAGATTGAAACAGTACAAATGTAAGTATTAAAAAGTTAAGATAATTCATGGACCTGAGCATATTCCATCATTAAATAGGACAGGCAGAATTTGTAGGGTAGGTTGGTCAAGCTACCCCATAGTTGCAATGATATGTACCAACCTGTGCTGATAAGTATAGCTCAAAAGGCAATAGGTAAAACAACAAATTCACCTGGGAAGCTTCAAAATTCTGATGTGTGTATGGGACCATTAGTGATTTTGATTTGATGGCTTTGATGTGTGGCCTGGAGTTTGGACATTTGAAGATATTTCTAAGTGATTCTAATATGTGAACAAACTTGGGGAACAACTGTTTAGGGGGCAATAAAATCAGACTGTAGTGGAAACTAGACGTGTATTAGGGATTCTATGGTAAGATAAATTGCCTGTGGAAAGCCCACTTTCTCTAGAATATTGGATGCCTGAAATTTTATATTTATTCTAGAACAAGAGATGAAACAAACCCTGACTCTGTATGCCTAGCTATAGCTTCTTATCTTATTCCCTGAGATTAGTCATGTTCTTACAAAATGCCAAGTTCAATGCACAGGATTAAAACCCAGTCTAACACATGATGAGTTGTGAGCAAGAAATCAAGCATGAGCAAACACAAGCAAGCACAAACTGGAACTCTATTCCTCACTCTCTCTGGGCACTGCCCAGACCTTTCCACATGGGCTACATCATTTAATGCACTCAGGAAACCTGAAGGATCAGATCACTCTACTATTTATAAGGACACTGAGAATCAAAGGGCTTGACCTCTTGACAAAAATTTTGTTACTGGGACCCTTTGGACAACATTCAAATCAGGCTCTGATGATAATGCCTGTGCTATCCTGGCCTGGTATACCCTTCTGCAACATACTGGTCCTCACCTGTGACATGATAGAGCTGGGCCTTATGTGATTCCTGGATTTACTTTCTCCCACAAAATGATCTTCACACTTAATCTCAGCACCCCCATGAGCTATCTCCAAACCATGGGTATGCTCCTTGCTCCTACATTGGAGGAGGCTCTCATTCTGCAAGTCTGACTTGATAGCACTTGACTGCCTGCCTGGTTGACATCTTCAAGCCCAAATCAGCCAGCTGTTGGTTCTGCAAGCTCATAGGCTCCATCCCTGTGAAATTTGTCCTAGGGCTAGCCATTACACAGAGTAAGACCCTCTCCATCATGGCTGCCTCCACCACAAGGAGGAAAGTTGGAAGGACTAACATTTCTCCAGCAGAGTGTCCTTCTCAGCAAGTTCACTTATAAAGCTGTAGAAGCAGAGAAGGCACTCTAGGCAGAGTATTTTAAGCTGATTGTGATGGTTTTGTGTATGCTTGACTCAGGGAGTGGCATTATTAAGAAATATGGCCTTGTTGTAGTAGATGTGTCATGGTGGACATTGACTTTAATACCCTCAACCTAGCTGCCTGGAAACTAGTCTTCTAGTTGCCTTCAGATGAAGATGTAGAATTCTCAGCTCTTCCTTTACCATGCCTGCCTTCGAGCTGCCACACTTCTGCCTTGGTGATACTGAACTGAACTGAACTGAACCTGTAAGCCAGCCCCAATCAAATGCTGTCCTTATAGTAGTTGCCTTGGTCATGGTGTCTGTTCACAGCAATAAAATCCTAACTAAGGCAGGGATCTTTTAAGAAGAACCAGGTGCCAATGTGGTAACTAAGAGGCTGAATTTCTCTTCCATATCACAAATCATCCACAGGCAGGCATGCTTCTGGAATATAACTCCTAGATGTTCCATAAGTCCAAGGGCAGCTCAGGAGTCAGGGGACGTTCCAGTTTAGATCCTGCTTCTTCAGAGGGATTCCCTGAAGCCAGAGTAAGGTTTGGCATCCAGTTCTGGCTGCTTTGCTGCCCAATTAGAAACAATCTGCTAATTAGTTCTAATTACTATGTTGTAATATGAGTTCCTCATTGGAGTCTGAGAGAGGGGTGCACCTGGACCTTTGTCAAATCCATTAGTATCTCTACAGCCCACTGTAATGTATGGCTTCCAGTGTCTGCTCAGTCAGTCTATGAAGAGATGAAGAATAAAAAAGAAAGTGAATGAATCAATTGAATGAATATTGTTATATCTTTAGGTACTGAGATAAGCAGCAAGAGACACAGTACAAGGGTGTGGAAGTCATTTCTGATGACTCACATGACTCTGTAGAGGGGAAAACTAATTTGGACAAATTTGTGACAGATGTTCCTTTCTTCCAGGAACTTGGCAGTCAGTCTCCTAGTCTCTACTGTAGGACTTTGTGTGTGATGACAGGTATTTTCCTGACCCCAGGGACTCAGATTGAGGCTTCTGATACTTCCTGACACACTTTGCTCTGTCTCTCTGTCTCTGTTTCTGACTTTCTCTCTGTCTTTCTGTCTCTTTCTGTGTATGTGTGTCATGTGTCTGTCTGTCTGTGTGTGTGTGTGTGTCTGTAAGCCACATTTTAACATTGAGTGCCATTCCTTAGAATCTGTCTACTTTGTTAAGACCAAATATCTCACTAGGAAATAGGGCTCACCAACTAGGCTATACTGACCGTCCCCAAGGATCTGTGTGTCTCTGCTTCCCCACACTAACATTGTAAACATGTGCTACCATGGCCAGCTTTTCACATGAATGTAAAGAATTGAACTCAGGCCTTTGGGCTTTCTTCACTTTTACATAGCAAGCAGTTTTCTTACTGACCTGTCACTCCAGATCCCTTCCAGGTACTGCTTGCTTTCCTTGTCCCATGGTTTACTGTGACTTTATAAAGACAACACAGAACTTGGAGATAAATGAACTCTGTGGGGCTACCTGCTAGCAGCCAGATGAGCTTGAAGTGGTTAATAAACCTCCCCAGCTTCCTTTACTTCATCTGTACAGTAAGACTCCATTCCCAGTAATTACCAGAAGAAAATCAGTGGAGCTTTCAGTGACACAGAAAAGTGGGTGTGCCTGCAGCAAGCTCAGTGCACATAATGCTATCAACAAACACTGTTGGAATTGCTTCATCAGTTACATCAAGAACAGGGTTGCTTTCTTCTAGGTAGAAGCAGATGCTTATAAGGGATAGCAAATTGAGAGTAGGCTGGGGAAGATTGCTGTCTATGGCTCATTGGCCATAGCCACTACAACCACCCAAGACTGGTCTAGCCAAGATTGAGTCTAGGAGAGAGTACTGCCACCTCAGAGACTTGCCACCTTTCTCTTCTTTACATCCTGGTATATTGCTTTTTACTAACTTGCCAGGAACACTCTGCCTCAGCAACTCTGCCAGGTCTCTGGTTCCTAATAAGGGTTGCAACCCACCACCATTTAGCATAAAGGGAGTCACACCCATGAGATTATGGTTCAAGTACCACTGTGAGCTAAGAACAGTAGCCTGGTGACTTGCCAGGGAAGAAGTCATCTAGTAAGGGATAAATGAAACCATGGCTGTCCACTCATGGCCATCAATGCTGAACTACAGGGGGGTTACAATGCACTAAGCCCAGGAAAGGGAGTATCTACCTCTGATGGTTAGTTTTGATTGTCATCTTGGTTGGATTAGGGAATACGTTGAGGCATTAGTGAAGCACACCTTTGGGTGTATCTGAGGGTGTCCAGAGAGGATTAACAAAGGGTATAAGACCTGCCATGAATGTGGGCTGTGCTGTCCCATGAGTTGAGGTCCTAAACTGAATTTAAATAAAAAGAAAGGGAAAGCTGATCACTATCATTCATCTCTTTCTGCTTCTTGGTTTGCCTAGATGAATGAAAGTACCCACTGTACTTTCCCACCATCCCAGATCAAGCCATTCCTGCCCTTATGCCTTCTGGGCCCTGAGGGACTGGATGGCCTCAAACTGGGAGCCAAAATAAAACTTTTCTCCCTTAAGTTGCTTTGTCATGTATTTGTTCACTGTGTCAGAAAATTAATCCCCCTCCTGTATAGTTCTTTCCTTTCCTGATATCTAGATCTCCACACTAGTTTGCATCTCCCTTTCAATTATAAGCTCTGGCTTTACATTCTCTGCCCCTTTATGCAAGCATGGCTGACTTCTCACAGAGGACTACTCTTATCTCTGGAATATAGCTGGACTATAATTCCCAGTGACCCTTGCAGTTGGGTGTATGGCCATGTGATGGAAGCCAAGGTCTAGTCATCTAGCCATAGGCTTGAGTAGATATGTGACTATAGACCTGACTGGAGATTTCTATGTGTATTTCCCAGGCTTCATCCTCTTCTTTTGCCTGAATGTGATACCCAGGAGTGCTTCAGAGCCATGTGTGGAAGAAGGCAGAACCTTACTGCTAATTGGATTTGCTGTGTGTGAGAGAAAAAAACCTGTCTTATTCAGGCGTGAAATTTGGGGGTTTGTTTATTGAAACCATTTATAGGACTATGCTGGGAATTCCACAGGGGCGTTTTGACATTATACTCTTTCTACCATGAAATAATATTAAATGCTATTATTTTGTGTCTCAGTTTATATAAAAAATAACTAAAATTGAGCCTAGACTATACTTATCTTTTATTCTGTTTTTTTTTCAGAGTAATGAAAACATTTCCCTTGGTCCTCCATAGTGTATCTTCTGAGTCTCCAAGCTCAAGCCACCTTTAGTCACAGGGAACTATTAATACTTATTTTTGTTTGTTTCTGGGTTGCACTCCACTGTCCAGGCTTACTCAGAACTCATGACAATCTTCTTGCCCTAGTCTCCTTATTGTTAAGATTGTAGATATTAACCATCATGTTTGTTCTGACTACCAATATTCCAACTTGTATGCATGTACTATCATTTATATTTTAAGATGTTAGAAAGATTATGCTTCCAAAAGAACAACAGCTTTTCTGCTCCCTGCCTATTGCCATGAAGGTCATTGGTTCACATGGAACACTCTTGACTTCTCTAAACCTTGACTAGCTTATGCCAACAGTGTCCTTCCATAACACATTTACCTAACAGTTCTCAGCTCTCTGAATCCCTTTGTATGAGAACTGTCTATGGTCTGGGAAAGCCATGTAGTTAATGGCAGGAAGCAGTCAAAATTTCGTCAGGCAATGAAGCTAGAGGGCATATTCAACAGTGTCCAGTCTGTAAGCTTGAGCTCAATGGCTTACTGCGGTCATGGTCTTTTAATGGGCTCTTTTGACCTTATTACTCTTCCCAACTCAGATCCCCTTTATCCATATGTTACTGAGGATATTATACAGAGAAACTAATTTCTTCTCGTCAGCCTCAGTATCTTGTTCATCTAGAGCATCCAGGCTACCCACCAGGCCTTTCTGATATTCTATAGGTTCTCCTGGCTACCATATCTCACTCAGTTAGTGCAACCTGAAGTAGCTTCACTTCTTGCTTCAGGTACCTTAATTCTATTCTCCTTTTGGGAGGGGTTCATACTTCTGCTCCTTAGGGAGCCCACTTCAATGGTCCTGGTGGGGCATGGGCATAACCTGTGAACACCTTGATTGTAGGCATTCAGGAGGGTACAATGCCAGCTCAGGAGAATAGTAATGATAGTTCTTTGCATCTGAATATGACTTTAGAGTTTAACAGCTCTATTACTTTTACTTATTATGGACCTTTGATTCACACAAGACATGTCACATGCTGTTGTGATTTCCCTCCTCTGAAGAGTGAGGATGATCAAGTCAGCAGTGGTGTATTTCTTGTGTGACTTGCTAAGTTTCTAGAGGCTTGTATCCAGCAGAGTGTGCCCACTCCCAATATCCCACACCCTCACAGATCAGAGAGCTTCCATTGCACATAAAGGCAGTTCCACTGTGTCTGTACAGGACTCTGCAAAACTGATGTTACTGCCCTCACGCTGCAGATGGAAAATTGTCTCAGAATCATCTGGTCAAGGACACTCAGTCAGGAAGTGACAAATTTAAGACTTAAACTCAGGGTTGAGCTCCTGTGAGGGAAAGAATTTAGTGAAACTCTGCTTGTCAGTCCACCAAAGCCGTTCTGCCTGCTTCTTTGTGTCTTTCTTTTCTTTCTTTCTTTCTTTCTTTCTTTCTTTCTTTCTTTCTTTCTTTCTTTCTTTCATTTTTACCTCTTTATTGGTTCTTTGTGAGTTTCACATCACCCACCTGAATCTCACTCATTCCTCCTCCCCTTATACCTGACCTCCATCCTTGTAACTGCCCCCACCAGCAGAGAAAAAAAAATCTCATTGTGGAAGTTGTAGTGAGTTACAGTGTGTTCCACAGTATACCCTTTTGTTCACACTTATTCGCTTACAAATGTTCGTTGCAGTGGCTTCTACTATACTATCAATACTGGAACTTCGCTGGGATTCCTCTCGGATATCCTGTTTGTTGCACCATGCCTTGGATGTCCTATAATTTTGAATTAAAGGACTGACCCCTTCATGCATCCCAGCAGTTCATCATAGGGTAGGTGGTGGGATGGACTAATTCAAAGCCCTGGGTCTATGCCTGAAAGGTATCTAAGATGGTTAGCCAGCCAACTCTCTTGCACCAATACCACTGGGGTGAGCGCTCCTGCTTCCCTAGATGGCATATTTCCAATGGCACAGCCAACAAGGGGCAGAGACGGCTCTCCCAGTCTCATGCCCTCGGGACTGGCTCATCCTTGCCCATGCCATCAAGATCAGCTCTATTGTGCTACCAGGTAAGATGCAGGGCCCACTCTCCAGAGTGTTGCTGTCAGTGAGAGACAGGGCTAGCCCTCCCACTCTCATGACCCCAGGGCGAGGGATAAGGGAATAGAGGAGCCTGCGGTTTTATTAGTAGTTACTCACACACACACACACACACACACACACGTGCATACACACATGCAAGCACACACAAGTATACACATAAACACTGACACCTGCATACCCCCATAGAAGAATGGTAGAGACAAATGATTTTACAACCTGCTTGTTTGGTCCTCCAGCTGGATGTGTGACAGCAGATATCCAAGGGTCTTTTGTTTGCTTGCTTTTAAGTTATCAACTCTATTAAGAACTAAAGCAAACACTTCAGTATCACAAAGACCATATTAAATTTCAGGAAGGACCTTGGTTATTTGGAGTGTACATTTTGCATAGTCACTGTATGTGGATGAAACCTAGAGAGTGGAGGGGACTCCAGCCTCTCTTTCCACTGTATAGGTCATGACACAAGCCTTGAATCTCTTGGGGGAGGACTGGGCATCACAGACACATAGTCTCAAAGCCCAGAAATCTTAAGGTTCAGTGCTGGGTGTCTCTGTCCTTGAGGTTCTTATAGATGCAAGAAAGATAAGGTCAAAACAGACTGGGCAGCAGAAGAGCTAGAGAACGGCCGCTACTGTCCTGGGGCAGAGGCCCAGCCAGGAGCTCCTTGTAAACATTGCCCTGATTGCCACTGCTCTTCAGGTGAACTGCTTTTCCTTGTTAAGCATGGACTAGATGTTCAATGTTTTTCATCTGCCTTCTTTTCCAATACACTATGTTTTTGGGGTTATACACACATTGGTCCCCTTAGGCCAGACTGAAATCATACTTAAGACTGAGGTGATTTTCATTTGAGTCAGCTTTGCAAAAACACACATTATCTGTGAGACCCTCAGTAACCGGCTCCCCCTTTTCTCCAGCAAGGTTTCATTCCTACAAATTACTTGGGTATCAAAACATTGAACAGGACAGGATCTGAATTCAACCATAGAGACTGTCTTCTTCATCATCTCCAAAAATACAAGCTTTGTGGAGTATACAATGACTGCTATCTCACCTATTTGCTCCCTTCCTATCTGTTACTTTCTAGAGGAATATCTTCCTGTGAATCCATCCTCAGCAGTGGGGCTTGAATCATGGAACACACTTTGGCTGAACCGTGAGACTTTAAAGCTGAGGAATCTTGTCTGCCTTATTCAACATTGCAATCTGGGTGTCCAGTATGGTGCCTGGTAATAAACAGCAGTCTCACAAGGCATGTTGGAGGATTGATGAAATACATAAATCAATGCCTAGGATTTCCCTCAGACCCTTTCTAACAACCAGTTATAGCTAAGGAAAGGGGCTGCACTGGTTACTTTTCTTAACTCTGTGACAAAGTACCCAACTATAGCAACTTTAAAGAGTACATGTTTTATTAGGGTTTTTAATTTAAAATAAAACATTTCATTACAGTGGAGAAGGAATAGTAGCTAAAGCGGTTCAGTGGCCATAGAGCATGTAGTTGCCTGCTGTTCTATCTCTGCAGATCAAGAAAAACAGGGATGCTAAAGAGGGGGTAGAATCAGCTACACTCCAATTGTCCCAGTTTTCCCAGTTAGACCCCATGTCCAAAAGTCCCCATCACTAGATGGGGACCAAATTGTTCAAGAACACAAACCTGTGGGAGACATTTTATATTTTTTATATTCAAACCTCAAAGGTGACCTTGTATTAGAAGCAACAATATTCTCCAGGTGACCCTCTAGCTCACTCAAGCTGATCAAGCTTCATCCATTGTCTACCTCACAAAGAATGTTAGGAGATTAAAATGTGCACTGCCTATAAAATGGGAAAGTAGAGAGCATTATCTGTGTCACATTAAAGTTCTCTCTTAGTGTTTCTTTCAACCCACTTCTTGAGATCAATGAGTGTTGAATACCAATTAACTTTTGTTGAGAATTTGTAATGGTGCAGGCACTGTGCTAACTGCTTTCTGTGCATTGCCCTTTTTGCATCCTGACTGACTGTGGGAGGTAGGTTCTATGATATTGTCCAGTGTTACAGATGAAGCATCTGGAGCTTAGAGAGGTCAAATAGCTTGCCCAAGTTCAAATAGATGAGAGTAATGAAATTCGGATTTGAGTCCAGCCCCTGTGGTCTCAGAGGCTCTGAGACCCTCCAGGAGTGAAGCAGGTTTACCCTTCTGCCATCTCCCACTAGAACTTATATTAAGAGAGCTTCCCCTGTCCAGAGGCACAGTGACACAGATTGCCTTCTAAGTACCTTCACTGGCTCTACTCTGTTCAAAGCAAGATTTATTGACGGAGCTAATCAATTAAGCAATCGTTGTTTATTGAGCTTCTTTTGGATTATTCAATATTTATTGAGCAGTTTCATGTAGCCAGCACTTGTGCAATGAGCCATGGCAGATACAAGGCAAGTATGAGATCCGGTCCTCATCTTCAGGGAGCTTGAAATCTACTGGCAGATTGGAGAGGGAAGAAGTTGACAATATTAAACCACATAAGAAATAAGGACTTGAATCTTACATTGATTAGTACGAACAACTTACTATATTGGAAGACAGAAAGGGGACAGAGTTTCTTTACTATTCAATAGAGATTAAGATTCATAAATATGATAAGACTCAATAACTCCCAGTGAAGTGTGTGGGAGCAGGGAGGCTGAAAAGGGTTGTAAAGAAAGTGTTCCAGCTGAGACAAAATAGAAAAGACAAAACCATAGAAAGGGCAGGAGTTCTCAGAAGCCAGTGCAATGCACTCAGCCAACTAGAACAGTGGGAATCTCCTATTTATGAAAAATACTCCAATGCAAAAAGCCAGGCTTGCTCCGCAGCTACTACCACATGTCTAACACAGAGAAATAATTTATTGTGTGATTGTTGAACTGAGCTTATGTGAAAGCAAATGAGATCGTTCTTGCCATACAAAGATGCTAGTATCTAGGAGAATGTAACATCCATACACACATAAGGCCTGGGAAGGATGGTATAGAGACCTTGAAATCAACTCCCCTGGTCCATTGTTTATATCCAAGGTAGAAGGAGGCAGAGGCCACCTGATTATTCAACAATGTAACATCTCAGAAGTATAAGATGAATCTGTTCTAAACTTTTGTGTGTGACATGATGCCTATGCTTAAACTGTAACTGTACTTGAAATTATATTGGAATAGATGATGCATTAGATGAGTGCTATCTATCTGTCTATCTGCTATCATCTATCTATCTATCTTTCTATCTATCTATCTATCATCTATCTATCATCTACCTACTTGTCTATCTATCTATCTATCTATCTATCTATCTATCTATCTATCTATCTCCAAATGCACACATACACAAATATGCATGAATGCATGTACATGCATGTACACATACAGTTATCAACTCAAAAAAACCCAGTTCTAAGTGCTACTGATACCACAATAAACAAAATTAATAAACAATTTTGTTTCTATCAACTTGATAAGGTAAATAACATAAGACTGTCAACATACTTGAAAGCACTGAGGATTTAGTATATTTTAAACACATGCATGAAGAAAATGAAATAATTTCCTAGAAATAGAAACTGAATAGGGCGTCTGAAGATAAAAGCCATGAAGCCAAGACTATCTTTGATAGCTTTTGGCAAGCTACCCTGCCTTGGGCCCTCTAGCTCCACATCTGTGCATGAGTAAGAGGGGCAGTTCAGATCGAACCAGAGTTTCATGGGAGTTGAATTTGAGGCCTCCACACAATGTTGCTCAGACCTTAAGAGAGAAGTTAGAATCAATGTTCTACAGGATTTCGTGGTTTGCTCTCTGATCTACATAAAGTCTTGCTTCCTAGGTAGATGACAGTGGTGTCTGGGTTTTCTGGGGATTAGAATTATCTCATGCTGACTATCTAGTAACTTGCCTTCAAAGAATGGTTAGTTTCATTCTTTGGTATATTCACATCCAGAGATGTAGGGAGAGATTTCTTTAGGTAATATAGGAGAAAGAAGCTTTTCATCATAAACTTGTAGAGCTTTCTCTAGAGATACTGATGTTGACTTCAACATAGACTCTTGTGAACAGTCTTGTGCCTTGGAATTTGTTGAAAGGATACTACTTATGTAAACTAACACTTGAGAATCCCTCAAATGTCTCTAGCAAGTGAAGTAGCCTTTTCAGTCCTAGGGATTGAACTATCAGTGGGAAAATTAATGTTATTGTTGTGTGGTGGTTGAAGAAGAATGGCCCCCATAGGCTCATAGTTTTAAATGTTTAGTTATTAGGAAGTAGCACAACTACAACTGTAAGCAAGCCCCAATTAAATGCTCTACTTTATAAGAGTTACCATGGTCATGACATCTCTTCATGGCACTAGAAAATGACTAAGACAATTGGTTACTCTTTCATCAAGAAATTAGCTCCATGAAACACATCGTGGATCTACGCCTTTGGTTACCTTTCTGTTCTTGTTGAATTTTTGCCAGTCAACATGCTCATTGTGGTTCTGCTGTTGAGCCTGGCACTTTGCCTATGCTTCTCTGTGGTGCCTTCCTCTCCCCTGGAATTAAGGAACAGTCCTTAGTACCAATCCCTTATACCAAAAGGATGGGTACTGTAGACCTTATTGAATCTCTGTCTCTACCTTCAACAATCTGTTTCTAGCTTTTGTTTTGTTACAAATAAAATATCCTGGAATGCCCAGAGATGTACAGAGGGAGGACAAGCAGGCAAAATCCACTTTAAATCACCCAATTATCTTAAAAGGATGAACTTCTGCATTGCATCAAAAAATTCTGACTTCTTCATTTACTGTGGCTACATGGCTGTTCCTATGCCTACCACATGCATAAGACAATTCTTGACTGCTCTAGCAAACATCTGCAAAGTTCATAAAGTATACCCACTGCAGTCATTAACCTGATTATTTATCATGCTTCTTTATCTGAGCCATGCTTCTAAAATATATTCCACAGATGTTTATCAGGTCTTCTCTAATATGAAATGATTGAAAACTATGAGAATATATTTGCTCTACAGACAGAAAAGAGTAAGTATTCAGAATATATAAAGAACATGGATGAGACATTTAATATAAAAGAAAATTAATATAGTAAAAATTATGATAAAGATTCTTAATTATAGTAGTCATCAGAGAAACGGGGTGAAAGTGTACAGTAGGAGAAAGAAGAAGCAGAAGCAGAGAGATCAGAGAGAACAATCAAATAAACAAAATGTGTATTCAAACCTCATATGGAAAATTATTGCTCTTCAAGCTAACTTTAAAAAAATTTTTAAAATTTCAAAAGGAAACCATCTTTTTTGACTAACACACATTTTTGTGTGTTAAAATATCAAAAGGAGGTTCGGGGGTTCTATGATTCCTGATCTCAATAGGGCAGTGAGAGATTTAGTATCTTTCATGAGAGTGTAAATGGGTGGAGAAGTCCAGAAAAACATTTAGTTTTGTGGCAAAGCTCAAGATGTGAATATCTGACCAACCTGTCAGTCTGTGGAGAAAATACTCTTGCACATCTGCAGGCATGTTTACAACAGAAATATTTGTCATTATAAAGATTTAGGGTATAAAATATTCTACCGATAGAAGAAGGCATAAATAAAGTGTGGCGATGACATGTAAGTGGAAAGGAATTAGCAGGTGCTCCATCTGTCAACATAAATGACCATTGCAATATACTTTTGAGCAATAAAAATATACATAAAATATGATTCAATTTAGAGGAGAGTAGTGGATATATACAAAACCAAACAATATATACTGTAAAAGTAAATGTTATATAGCATCTTCCCTTGTGATTATGTAGAACCCCCAGGGCAATCAGTTTTGAGCCAGGCAAGTCTACTCACTTAAACTTATTTAATTCCCATTGTTCCAAGAACAAAGCACCTACAAAGAGGAGTGTTAAGATCTTTATTTTCATGAATGAGAGATATAAATTCCTTACTCAAGAGTGTGCAGAAGGTAATGAGAAATGAACCAAGACTCACTGAGTGTTTAAGACTACAGATCATGGAATTTCTCCACAGTCAGTGTCTACCACCATGAGATAAGCTGTATCTCATTGGTCACTTCTCCTCTGACATGCAGTTTCTCTGTATATCAGCAACCACCTTTTTTTTTTTTTTTGATAAACATTTAGAGAAATGTTTAACATCTTTAGTCATTATGTAATGAAAATAAAACTACTTTGAGATTAGCCATAATTGACAAGATTAATAACACAAAATACAATACATGCCAGTGAAGATGTGAGGAAAGGGGACCATTCCTCCATGGCTTTTTTTTTTCATTTTATTTTATTTACATTTAAGATGCCATCCCCTTTCCCCATTTCCCCTCCCTAGAAAACCCCTGTCCCATGCCCCCCTTTCTTTTTGCTTTTATACAATTTTTTTAAATGTTAATCAAAGGATTTATAAGTTTGGTAATGCTCAATCAGAAGGGTAATCCAATACCCAACCTAGATATAAAGACTATCTTTGACTGGTGGAGACCTGTGAACATCTGCCTCCATGCCCCCTCTCTCTTTCTCTCTCATCACCTAGCTTCTCCTCTCCTTCATCTTCTCTCCTTACTCCATCTCTTCCTCTCAGTACTCCTTCCCACTTAGCTCCTCCTACATATCACTCTTCCTGTTAAAGTAAAACTTTTCTCTCAAAATACAGTTAGAGCATACTTATTCCTAATTGTACCAGTGAGGTATAAGATAGTTCTAATACCCAGTCCATCATTTTGTTGACTAACCAGAACCTCTGTCATCTCTTCTAACTAAAACACTTACTTTTGATCCTGGCTTTTTTTTTGGGGGGGGGGGGGGCTTTATAATGAATGTCAGCTGAAAACTATCTACTCAGATCTTTTCTCTCAAAGTGAATAGCCAGGATTGGCCATGAGACTATGGGTCTTCAACCCCGTCAGAAATCCAGAATGACTGAGTTAACTAAAGTTATGGGAAGCACTAAACATAGCTTCTAAAACTTAGCCAATTTATAGAGACCTCTGAACACCTGAGAAGCCCCTATACTACCGAATGTTCGAGCATCAAATCTTCAGCCTTCTGGCCCAGAGTCATCTGACAGACCTTAGTGATGCAGGATTATTAAGGGCTGATTACTCTGTCTGGGCAGATATAATCAGTCGACTATTCTGCATGTGTGTCCTCTTCTGGACAGTAGTTAGTCTGTAGATGGAAAGAGGCAATTCTTGCCTAGTGGCTGTCACCACACAACTGGCATAACTCCAAGGATGCTCAATTTCTTCTTAGAATCCACAACAGGAAGCTGTCAGGAGCAGACAGGTCTCTAATCAGAATGGACATTTATATAAATTTTTGTAGCGTCAATGCTATGGACTTCTGACATTTTGAAAACCAACTATCCATGTAAGGTCACCTGGACTGTTGTCTGTTCATTCCTCTTGGCTATTTCTAAATAAAATATGGTTAACCTCCTAACAATTAACTCAAAGCCATAAATTTGCTATAGTCCCTTAACTCATAGGTTAACCATCCCAAATCAGTTAAAAAAGTTAAGGAAGGACTGGGTCTAGGCCTTGTATTCCTAAATGTGTTATACAAGCACATTGCCCATCAGAGTATCAATATTCATCTCACTTTTATATTAATAAGGAGCTTGTACCAATGAAAACCTTAAATTTGAAATCAAAGTAAATTTTGTACCATTTAAGAAATTATAACTTCATCTTGATAATAATTATACAGATTTCTACCAATAGGTTATGGCTGTGCAATAAGTTCTAGCTAATCCTCCCTGTTCCAACAAAACCACTACTTTTCCCTAGAAAGACAGACCATTATTAACCACATTAGTCCCCAAGCCCAGGGAATAGGGGTGCTGACTCTTCTGTAACTTCTTCAGGCTGATTACAGGCCTTGAGATATTAGAAGAGGGGTGGGGGGAAGAGTAAGTTGATAATCCTCTGATGCTGTGTCTTCACTGAATCCAGATGGAATTCCAGGACATCGGTGGTTTGGGCGGGTCTGCTCTGTATACTTGATGAGTAGATACACCAAGGCTGTGTATTCTGCAATATACAATTCTCAGAACAAGTTTTAGTATCAGGGAAAAAAAAATTCCCCCCCCCCGGGGGCTGACATTTTTTTTAAAGATGTTGGTTCTAACAACTTTTCTTCCCTCCCCCTTTTTAAAATTGGTTGTTATATTTACATTTCAGGTTTTATCCCCTAACCCCACTTCCTCCCACCACCCAGAAACCCCCTATCCCATCTCCCTCCTCATGTTTCTATGAGGCAGTGACCGCACCTACCCCCCCAACTATCCCCTCCCCACCCTCACATTCCCCCTCACTCTGTGTTTATTTTTTAATGGGACCAAGAAACTCCTCTTCCACCTATGCCCGACAAGGCCATCCTCCCCTACATATACCTCTGGAGTCTTCGGTCCCTCCCTATGTGTTCCCTGGCTAGTGATTTAGACCCTGGGGGGCTCTGGTTTTTGGTATTGTTGCTTTTCTCCTGGGGTCTCGAACCCTTTCCGCTCCTTCAGTCCTCTCTCTAAGTTCTCTATTGGGAAACCCCTGATCATATCAGTGGTTAACTGTGAGCATCGTCCTCTGAGTGTGTTAGTCTTTGGCAGACCTCTAAGGAAACAGCTATATCATGTTCCTCAGATTATGCATTTCCAGCCATCCACAACAGTGTTTAGCTTAGGTGGCTGTACATGGGATGAATACCGAGGTGGAGTGGTCTCCTGATAGCCCCTCCTTCAGTTTCTGTCCCATGTTTTGTTTCCGTATTTGCTCCCTTGAGCATTTTTGTTCTCGTTCTAAGTAGTATTGAGGCATCCCCTCTTGGTCTTCCTTCTTCATGAGCTTCATGTGGTCTGCGGGTTGAGTCTCCGCTAATTCAAGCTTTTGGGCTAACATCCGCTTAACAGTGAGTAAATACCCTGTGTGTTCTTTTGGGATTGGGTTAACTCACTCAAGATGATAATTTCTTACTGAATAGGTAAGGTGAGAGTGGGTAGCCTTGCCTAGTCCCTGATCTTAGTGTGATTACTTCAAGTTTCTCTCTATTTAGTTTGATGTTGGCTACTGGTTTGCTGTATATTGCTTTTACTATGTTTAGGTATGGGCCTTGAATTCCTGATCTTTCCAAGACTTTTAACATGAAGGGATGTTGTATTTTGTCAAATGCTTTCTCAGCATCTAGTGAGATGATCATGTGGTTTTTTTTTCTTTGAGTTTATTTATGTAGTGGATTACATTGATGAATTTCCGAATATTGAACCATCCCTGCATTCCTGGGATAAAGCCTACTTGATCATGATGGATGATTGCTTTGATGTGTTGTTGGATTCGGTTTGCAAGAATTTTATTGAGTATTTTTGCATCGATATTCATAAGAGAGATTGGTCTGTAGTTCTCCTTCTTTGTTGGGTCTTTGTGAGGCTTAGGTATGCGCGTAATTGTAGCTTCATAGAACGAATTGGGTATTTTTCCTTCTGTTTCTATTCTGTGGAATAGTTTGAAGAGAATTGGTATTAGTTCTTCCTGGAAGGTCTGGTAGAATTCTGCACTAAAACCATCTGGTCCTGGACTTTTTTTGGTGGGGAGGTTTTTAATGACTGCTTCTATTTCTTTAGGGGTTATGCAACTGTTTAGATGATTTATCTGCTCCTCGTTTAACTTTGGTACCTGGTATCTATCTAGAAAATTGTCCATTTCATCCAGATTTTCCAATTTTGTTGAGTATAGGCCTTTGTAGTAGGATCTGATGATATTTTTAATTTCCTCTGTTTCTGTTGTTATGTCTCCCTTTTCAGTCCTGAGTTTATTAATTTGAATACTGTCTCTGCGCCCTTTGGTTAGTCTGGCTAAGGGTTTGTCTATCTTGTTGATTTTCTCAAAGAACCAGCTCCTGGTTTTGTTGATATTTTGTATAGTTCTTTTTGTTTCATCTTGGTTGATTTCAGCCCTGAGTTTGATTATTTCCTGCCGTCTACTCCTCTTGGGTATATTAGCTTCTTTTTGTTCTAACTTTTTCAGGTGTGCTGTCAAGTTGTTAATGTATGCTCTTTCCAATTTCTTTTTGTGAGCACTTAGAGCTATGATTTTTCCTCTTAGTACTGCTTTCAGTGAGTCCCACAAGTTTTGATATGATGTGTCCTCATTTTCATTTAAATCTAAGAAGTCTTTTATTTCTTTCTTTATTTCTTCCTTGACCAAGTTATCATTGAGTAGAGCATTGTTCAGTTTCCAAGTATGTGTGGGCTTTCTGTTGTTTTTGTCCATGTCAAAGATGAGTCTAATCCATGGTGGTCTGATAAGGTACTAGGGATTATTTCAATCTTTTTGTATCTGTTGAGGCCTGTTTTGTGACCAATTGTATGGTCTATTTTCGAGAAGGTACCATGGGGTGCTGAGAAGAAAGTATATTCTTTTGTTTTAGGATGAAATGTTCTATAGATGTCAGTTAAGTCCAATTGGTTCATAACTTCTGTTAGTTTCATTGTGTCTCGGTTTAGTTTCTGTTTCCATGATCTGTCCATAGCTGAGAGTGGGGTGTTGAAATCTCCCACTATTATTGTGTAGGGTGCAATGTATTCTTTAAGCTTTAGTAAAGTTTCTTTTATGTATGTGGGTGCCCTTACATTTGGGGCATAGATGTTCAGAATTGCTAGTTCCTCTTGGTACATTTTTCCTTTGATGAATATGAAGTGTCCTTCTTTATCTTTTTTGATTACTTCTGGTTGAAAAATGATTTTATTTGATATTAGAATTGCTACTCCAGCTTGTTTCTTGGAAGATTGTTTTCCAACCTTTTACTCTGAGGTAGTGCCTGTCTTTTTCACAAAGGTGAGTTTCCTGAATGCAGCAAAATGTTGGGTCCTGCTTACGTATCCAGTCTGATAGTCTATGTCTTTTTATTGGAGAATTGAGTCCATTGATATTAAGAGATATTAAGGAGAAATGAATGTTTTTTTCCTGTTATTTTTGTTATTGGCCGTGGAGATATGTTTGTGTAGCTACCTTCTTTTTAAGGCTTTTGGAAGATTATCTTCTTGTTTTTTCTAGGTTGTAGTTTCCCTTCTTGTGTTGGATTTTTCCACCAATTATTCTTTGAAGTCCTGGATTTGTGTTGAGATACTGTGTGAATTTGGATTTGTCATGGAAAATTTTGGTTTCTCCATCAATAATGATTGACAGTTTTGCTGGGTATAGTAGTCTGGGCTGGCATTTGTGTTCTCTTAGGGTCTGTATGATATCGGTCCAGGATCTTCTGGCTTTTATGGTCTCTGGTGAGAAGTCTGGTGTAATTCTTATAGGTCTGCCTTTATATGTTACTTTGCCTTTTTCCCTTACTGATTTTAGTATTTTTTCTTTGTTTTGTACATTTGATGTTTTGACTATTATATGGCGGGGAGTATTTCTTTTCTGGTCTAAACTATTTGGAGTTCTGTAGGCTTCTTGTATATTTATGGACATCTCTTTCTTTAGGTTAGGGAAGTTTTCCTCTATAATTTTGTTGAGGATATTTACTGGTCCTTTAAGTTGTGAGTCTTCCCCCTCATCTATACCTATTATCCTTAGATTTGGCCTTCTCATTGTGTCTTGGATTTCTTGTATACTTTGGGTTAGTAGCTTTTTGTATTTTGCATTTTCTTTGACAGTTGTGTCAATGTTTTCCATGGTATCTTCTGCACATGAGATTCTCTCTTCCATCTCTTGTATTCTGTTGGTGACACTTGTGTCTATGACTCCTGATTTTTTTTTTTTAGGTTTTCTATCTCCATGGTATTGTCCCTTTGTGATTTCTTTATTGTTTCTACTTCCATTTTTAGATCCTGCATGGTTTTGTTTAATTCCTTCTCCTGTTTGGTTGCATTTTCTTGCAATTCCTTAAGGGATTTTTGTGTTTCCTCTTTAAGGGTTTCTATCTGTCTACTCGTGCTCTCCTTAATTTCTTTGAGAGTGTTATTTATGTCTTTCTTAAAGTCCTCTATCATCATCATGAGAAGTGATTTTAATTCTGAATCCTGCTTTTCTGGTGTGATGGGGTGTTCAGGGCTTGCTCTGATGGGGGAGCTGGGTTCTGATGATGCCATGTAACTTTGGTTTCTGTTGCTTACGTTCTTGCTCTTGCCTTTTGCCATCTGGTTAACTCTAGTGCTGCCTGTACTTACTGTCTCTGACTGAAGCCTGCCTTTCCAGTTATCTAGCTTGTGTCTGATCTTCTAGGGGTCCAGATGTCTCTGTGATCTTTTCCAGCTGAGCTAATTACAGTGGTATCTCTAGGATGCCTCAGGATATGGTGTCTCCAAGGTAGCAGTCCAGCTAGGTGTCTGCTGTTCTGGGTGCAGTGTCTCTTCTAGAATATCTCAGGATATGTTGTCTGACGCTCTGAGTTCAGTTGTTCCTCTGTGGCTCTGGGTTGAGTGGACCTTCCAGTATGTCTCAGGTGGAATCCAGGGTCCACCCAACAGCAGACCTGGCAGAGGTCTGGTCCAGGCCTCAGATCCAAGAACTAGTTTCTAAGACACTGTCCCAGTTAGAGCGACCGGGATCCCCACTACCTCTGGGTTCTTGAAGGTTGGGGGCAGAGCTGCCACCCAAGATCTGCTCAGTGCCCTGGCCCAGACCGGAAGGAACCAGTGTTCCGGGCCAGGAGTGACTTCCTGAGTCCTCGGTGGGTCCTGGTTACTCCCTGTTTAGGGCGGGCCCTGCTGTCTGCTTACCTAAGATACTGCCCGAGTTAGAGTGCCTGGGATCCCCGCTTCCTCTGGGTTCTTGAAGGTTGGGGGGCAGAGCTGTCACCCCAGATCTGCTCAGTGCCCTGGCCCAGACCGGAAGGAACCACCTTCCTTTTAAACTTATGACTTTTTAAAGTTGTTTTTTTTTTTTTTTAGGTTTTAGAGATTATAATTATATCATTTATCCCTTCCTTTTTTCCCACTAAATGTTTCATGTACATCATATATATATATGGATGTTTTATTTACATTTCAGATATTATCCCCTTTCCCCATTTCCACCCCCCTACCAAGGAACGCCCTATCCCATCTCTTCTCCTCCTGCTTCTATGAGAGTGTATCCCCACCCACTCACCCACCCACTCCAACCTCCCTGCCCTCAAATTCTCCCACACTGGGGCATCCAGCCTTCATGGAACCAAGGATCTCCTCTCCCACCTATGTCCAACAAGGCCATCCTCTTTATATATAGCTAGAGCCATGGATCCTCCCAATGTGCTCCTAAGCTGGTGGTTTAGACCCTGGGAGCTCTGGTTGGTTGGTATTGTTGCTATTCCCAGGGGGCCACAAACCCTTTTAGCTCCTTTAGTCTTCTTGATTTCTCTCCTTCAAATTCATTTGCTTTTTTAATTGTTGCATATGCATGCTCGCTCACATGCACACAGATGCATGCACACACACACACACACATACACACACACACACACACACATATGTATCTCAGTTAGGGTTTACATTGCTGTGAAGAGATATCATGACCAAGGCAACTCATATAAAGGCAAACACTTGAGGCTGGCTTACAATTTCAGAGGTTTAGTCCATTGTCATCATGGCAGAAAGCATGGAAGCACGCAGGCAGACATGGTGGTAGAGAATATGATATTTCTACATCTTGATCTGAAGGCAGCAAGGAGGATTCTCTCTTCCATACTAGGTGTAGCTTGAGTATATGAGACCTCAAAACTCACCCCCATAGTGCAACAAGGCCACACGTACTCCAATAAGGCCACATCTCCTAATAGTGCCACTCCTTATGAGCCAAGAATTCAAACAAATGAGTGTATGGGCACCATACCTAATCTATTCAGCTAAATGTGTGTGTGTGTGTGTGTGTGTGTGTGTGTGTGTGTGTGTGTTATACATTAAATCACTAATTAAGAAAATATCCTATAGTCAGATATTATAGAGGCAAACATTTTTCAGTTGAAGTTCCTTCCTTTAATCTTTCTTTTAGACGACTCTGTTATATCAAGTTGATCTAAAACTAACCAGTCCATGCACCTATTAAAATGATTATATATAATTTTTGTATAAGGGCTATTGATATGGTTTATTCCATGTATTGACTTGCACATGTCTCATGCTTCTTATATGTTCCTTTTTCATGTTAAAAATGGTACTCTTTGCATGTTCTATCTAGATCTTCCACTTTATTTTCCAGGCATAATATTCTATATCCTGCCTGATTCTTTCTATTTCTAAGGCTTTTCTTTGAATTTTCTAGTTGGATTATTGGGTTTTTCAATTTCATCTCAGTTTCAGCTTGAGTCTTCTTCACTGTTTCTCCCTCTTTATTGAATTTTGTTTTCAAATCTTACATTTTCTTCCTTGTTTCCATCAGCCTTTTATTTGTGGGAGTTGTGGAGGGTATCACTTGGGCTTTATTTTATTTAACGTCTTTGTCTGTAATTTCATTGTATTGTTTCTTTGAAAGTTCTTTAAAGTCCTTGAATTCTTCACTGAAGTTTATTATTGTTCTTTTAAATTCTGTGTCCTGAGGTACATCTAGGTAATTCTCATTAGCAAACATTTCTACAGGGCTGATGGATTTGGGGTAGTATTGCCTTGATATTTTATATTGGTTGTATTTTTGCTGTGAGCTCTGGGTATACAGGCTTCTTTTGTTCTGTACCTGATACGGACAGAGGAGGTTAGCTCAGCAGAGCAGATTGAGAGTCAGGTAGGATCTAGAGATTAGATATGGCTTAAGTGGAATTATTTCAGGTAGACTCAGGAAATTAGGCTAGTATGCAGGATGTAGATCCTGGCCTGAATCTGACATTTGGGAACATACCTGGGGAGTTGGAATGTTTGAATCAAACAAATTCAAATGCCTAGACTATAGAGAAGGATGTGAGAGATATGGATGGGTAGAGAGGTTAAATGTGGGATGGGAAGGCCCTCAGCAACTGCCTTTTGTGTAGTGTTTTACTCTCAGATCTTCATGCTAGGTCTTGTCCCTAACCCCAGTTATTTAGGTGGATGATGGTGATGCTGTGTCTTAAACATTATCCACGGTTTTCAGGTGCCTAGTGCTCATTAGACACTAAGACCAAAGGAGTTCCATTCAATTAATCAATTTATCAAGGTGAGCTAGGAGAGTGACTCATTTTTTAGAACTAGAAGCTTTTGAACAGGACACTGCATCTGCAAAATGGGGGAGCCAGAGTGCACAGCAAAGGCACTTGAATTGCTTTGGTGAAAGAAACCAAAACCCTTACTGATAAAGATAATGGAACATCACTTTCAAAGAACATAGCTGTAGACACAGGCACAAATATTGTGAACTTCAGGATGTATATCTTGGAATAGAGGGAAAGCCTGAACTCTGGATCATAGTATCCAGAGATGTCATGAAGTTTATCCACCTAACTCTGTGATAACAAGAATACAATCCTAGTGTCATTAGAATGAGGTCTATCATTAGCTCCCCAACATGCCTCTGCCTGTCCTGGTTTTTCTGCCTCTGTCTACCTTGAGGTTCTCTTCAGTCTAGCTGTAGAATTTCACCTGCATTTTCAGCTGCATCTTGTGGTTGTTGACTGGATTAGTCATCGCCAGACTCTTGATTTCTTTATCACAGAACTGAAGAAGTACACACAGATTACAAAGTAGTACAGAAACTTTATTCAAAAGCAAAAAACCAATACAAATCAGAAATACATGTCCCTCTCTACAGTGGGTAGCAGGAATATGAAAGTATGTAACGGTCCCGAAGTAATTCCTTAAAGATTTTGTTATAGGAATTCAAGAGTGATGAAAATGGCTACTAAGAGTTATCATTGGGTGGATCTCTATTTTTGACAGATGAGTTATATAAGTTTTCACTCCCAGGGTATGGCCTTGCTCATGGTGTATCTGGCTTTAATCATATCTACCTGATTACTTATAGGAATAATATATAAAATAGAGTTTTCCCTTAAAAGATTTCTCAAGGAACACAGTTTGCCTTTACTACACATGATTTTAAAACCAGAATAGTTTGGTCCCCTTATTCTTGTAGCAGATAATTGGGGAAATATATTTTAATAGAAACTATCCACACAAGACAGCTATAATTTGAAGAGAAATTTACTTTATTATTTGGATTAGGAAATACTTGTAGTCTGGTGCAAATGGGCACTCTAGGTGTCAGAGTGACTTGGTAGAAGAGGGCTATATATGCATGTGTGCTGGAGAAGATCCTATGATGACAAGTGCATTGTTAGAGGATGAATGTGAGCATGGCCTAGACCATGTAGATTCTTGTTTACAGCACGATGCTTTACACTTGCCTGCCTCATCTGGATTCCCCATACAACTAATATGTGGCCTAATGGCTCTTCTTTCCTGGCCTCAGCCATTTGGAAATTGGCTTTTCATCTTCTCCCAGCATGTATTTGGTTTGCCTTATGTTCCAGGTTAAATGAGACATCACTCACTGGGTCTCTAGTGTCAGAATATTATCATGTTTTAATCATTGAAGTAATTGCCTTTATCTCTTAAAGGCACCATAAGAAGGAAGAAAATGAAAACCATCTTATAGATTGTCAAGATTATAGATTGGCATGACTGCCCCTCTCCCCATCCCACAGTCTGCAGGCTACCCAGGAGATCTGCAGCAGCCAGGGACACAGGTATGATCCTAGCCCAAACAACCCCCTAGCTGGGACCCCCATAAAGCCAAGTGAATGTAGGACCCCTCCTTTCTGTGTAACCCCCATCTTACTTTCTGTCTGTACCTCCTCTGTGGGCAGATCATCAGTATGGCCACTCTTTCCCTACATCCCACAATCTCCCTGTCTCCAGAAAGAGCTATCCTAACAGGGGACACAGGAGGACTGCTCTAATCAGGGACACAGGAGGGTGCCCCCTAAACAGAGACAGTACTACCTGTCTCCCAGGAGGCAGGCTCCAGACACAGACATCCAGGCCAGTTAACACCAGTGATAACCAGATGGCAAGAGGCAAGAGAGGCAAGAGAGGCAAGAGAGGCAAGAGAGGCAAGAGAGGCAAGAGAGGCAAGAGAGGCAAGAGAGGCAAGAGAGGCAAGAGAGGCAAGAGAGGCAAGAGAGGCAAGAGAGGCAAGAGAGGCAAGAGAGGCAAGAGAGGCAAGAGAGGCAAGAGGCAAGAACAAGAACACAAGCAAGAGAAGCCAATGTATTTTGCCACCACAAGAACCCAGTTCTCCAACCACAGCAAGCCCTGGATACACCAACACACCTGAAAAGCATGATGCTGACCTAAAATCTCATCTCATAAATATAGAGACCTTTAAGGATGATATAAATAACTCACTTAAAGAAATACAGGAAAACATAGGCAAACAGGTAAAAACCCTTAAAGAGGAAAATATAAATCGCTATAAAACATAGGACAACACAATTAAACAGGTAAAATAATTGAACAAAGCCATATAAGACCTAAAAATGGAAGTAGAAACAATAAAGGAATCCCAAAAGGAGGCAATCCTGGAGATGGAATAACCTAGGAAAGAAATTGGGAACTACAGATGCAAACATCATCAACAGAATACAAGAGATAGAAGAGAGAATCTCAGGCATAGAAGATAGCTTAGAAGTTATTGACACAACAGTTAAAGAAAATACAAAACGTATAAAAAAAAAAACCTCCTAACCCAAAACTTCTAGAAAATTCAGGACACACTGAAAAAAATTAAACCTAAGAATAATAGGAATAAAAGAGAGGGAAGATTTCAGCTCAAAGGGCCAGATAATATCTTAAACAAAATCATAGAAGAAAACGTCCCCAACCTGAAAAAAAAAAAAAAGAGATGACCATAACTTTACAAGAAGTCTACATAACACCAAATAAATTGGACTAGAAAAGAAAATGCTTCTGTCACATGAAAATCAAAATATTAAATGTAAAGAACAAAGACCAATTTTGTTTATGGATATTGATGCAAAAATACTCAATAAAATTCTCACAAACTGAATCCAAGAACACATCAAAACCTTCATTCAACAGAATCAAGTAGGCTTCATCCCAGGGATGCAGGGATGGTTCAATATACAAAAATCTATTAATGTAATCCACTACATAAAGCAAACTCAAAGAAAAAATCTCATGATCTCATTAGATGCTGAAAAAGACTTTGACAAAATCCAACATCCCTTCATGTTAAAAGATTTGGAAAGATCAGAAATTCAATACCCATAACTAAATATAGTAAAAGTAATATACAGCAAATCAACAGCCAATATCAAATTAAATGCAGAGAAACTTGAAGTAATCCCACTAAAATCAGGGACAAGACAAGGCTGCCCACTCTCTCCTTATCTATTCAATAGTACTCATAGTTCTGGCTAGAGAAATAAGACAATAAGAGAAGATCAAGGAGATATAAATTGGAAAAGAAGAAGTTAAAGTATTACTATTTTCAGATGATATGATAGTATACATAAGCAACCCCAGAAATCCTACCAGAGAACTTCTACAAGTAATAAACAACAAGTGGATGGATATAAAGTTAACTCAATCAATCAGTAGCCTTCCTTTATACAAATAACATACAGGCTGAAAAACATAAGAAAACAACACCCTTTACAATAGTCACAAATAATAAAAAATATCTTGATGTAAATCTAACCAAACAAATGAAAGATCTGTATGACAAGAACTTCACAACTCTGAAGAAAGAAATCAAAAACCTCAGAAGATGGAAAGATCTCCCATGCACATGGACTGGTAGGATTAACATAGTAAAAATGACCATCCTACCAAAAGCAATCTACAGATTCAATGCAATCCCCATCGAATTTCCTACACAATTCTTCACAGAGAGGGGAAGATCAATTCTCAACTTCATATGGAAAACCAAAAACAAACAAACAAGAAAAACAGAATAGTGAAAACAATTCTCAACAATAAAAAACTTCTGGAGGAATCACCATCCCTGACCTCAAGCTGTACTACAGAGCAATATTGATAACTTCATAGTATTGGTACAGAGATGGAGAGGTCAATCAATGAGTTAGAATGGAAGACCCAGAAATAAACTCACATACCTGTGGACACTTGATCACTGACAAAAACCAAAACCATACAATGGAAAAAAAAAAGAATGCATCTTCAACAAATGGTGCTGGTCTAACTGGTGGTCCGTATATGAAAGAATGCAAATTGATCCATATTTATCTCCTTGTACAAAGCTCAAGTCCGAGTGGACCAGGGACCTTTCACATAAAACCAGATACACTGAATCTAATAGGAGAAAAAGGGAGAAATAGCTTTGAACACAATGGCACAGGGAAAAATTTCCTGAACAGAACACCAATGGCTCAGACTCTAAGATCAACAATTGTCAAATGGGACCCCATGAAACTGTAAAGCTTCTGTAAGGAAAAGGACACTGTTAATAGGACAAAACTGCAGCCTCTAGATTGAGTAAAGATCTTTGCTAATCTTACATTCAATAGATGGTTAATATCCCAATTATATAAAGAACTTGAGAAGTTAGATGCCAGAAAACCAAATAACCCAATTTAAAAATGGGGTACAGAGCTAAGCAGAGAATTTTCAACAGAGGAATCTGGAATGGCTGAGAAGCACTTAAAGAAATGTTCAATATACTTAATCATCAGGGAAATGCAAATCAAAATGACTCTGAGATTCTACCTCATACCAATCAGAATGGCTAAGATCAAAAACTCAAGTGGTGAGGATGTAGAGAAAGAGGAACACTCCTCCATTGCTGGTGGGATTTCAAACTGATACAACCACTCTGGAAATCAATCTAGTGGTTCCTCAAAAACTGGAAATACCTGTACCTGAAGACTCAGCTGTACTACTCCTGGGAATATACCCAAAAGATGCTCCATCATACCTCAAGGACACATGTTCCACTATGTTCATAGCAGCCTCATTTGTAAAAGCCAGAAACTGGAAACAACTCAGGTGTCCCACAATAGATACAGAAAAATACAGAACCAATACAAAAGAATTGGTTCATTTACACAATGAAATATTGTTCAGCTATTTAAAATAATGAAGACTTTTTAAAACCATGACTTTTGTAGGCAAATGGATGAAACCAGAAAATATCATCTTGAGTGAAGTAATCCAGACCCAAAATAACATACATATTATGTATTCACTGATAAATTGTTATTAGCCAAAAAGTTCAGAATACCCATGATACAACTCAAAAACTGTAGAGAGCCTAGCAAGAAGGAAGGCCCAAGTGTGGACGCTTCAATCGCACTTAGAAGGGGGAACAAAATAATCACCAGAGGCAGAAAGAGGGAGGGACCAGAGTGGGAGAGTGGAGCAGGAGAGGAAAAGGGAAGCAAGATCAGGTATGGGGTGAGACAGGACAGAAGCCCAGAAGCGCAGGAGAATGAATGGAAATATCCAGCATTGGGGTTTATGGGGCAGGGGAACCTCTAGAAAGTCCCAGAGATCCAGGATGTGAGAGGCTACCAGGACTCTATAGGGATAACATTAGCTGAAATGCCTTATAGTGGGGGAGATAGAAGTGAAAGAGACCACTTCCAGTCAGTAGACATAGCCCCTAGTTAAGGCAGGGGCTACCTGTCCATCTTCAAATTTTTTTAACCAAGAATTATTCCTGTCTAAAGCAAATATAGGGACAAATTGGAGCAGAGACTGAAAGTAAGGCTACCCAGTCACCAGCCCAACTTAAAATCTATCTTATGCCTAACAGTATTACTGAGGCCATATTGTTCATGGAGACAGGAGCCTGGCATAGCTGTCCTCTGAGAGGCTCTACCAGCAACTGACTGAGACAAAAACAGATATGAGAACCCATATGGGAGAGTTAGAGGAAGGACTGAAGTATCTGAAGGGGATTGATTACAAACACCATAGGAGGGACAACAGTGTCAACTAACCTGAACCCCTCAGAGCTCCTGGAGACTAAGCCAAAAACAAAGGAGCACGCATGGGCTGGTTCATGGCCCTGGCACATGTGTAGAAGAGGACTGCCTTCAGTGGGAGAGAATGTGCTGAATCCTGGGGAAACTTGATGTCCCAGGGAAGAGGGATGCTGTTGGGGGTAATGTGGGGGGAGTTGGAGGGAGCACCTTTTCAGAGGTGGGGGGAGGGGTGGTCGGGTGAAGAACTCGGCGAGGGAGGACAGGGAAGAGGAGGCAACTTGTGGAATGTAAGTAAATAAATAATTTAATAAAGGTTTTAAAAAGTTGAGAATGAGAAAAAACAAAGAAATATGAGCTGTTAGCATGAAGCAAGACATGTACCACTGTGTGGTAGATACATGGAGTACATATGTGGTTTGTGTCAACCTGTGTGATATATTTTGGTTATGAAGAATGTTTCAGACATTTGTGTATCTATGTGGTGTGATTTGGGTGTGACTTAGTCAGGGTTTCTATTCCTGCACAAACATCATGACCAAGAAGCAAGTTGGGGAGGAAAGGGTTTAATTCAGCTTATACTTCCAAACTGCTGTTCATCACCAAAGGAAGTCAGGACTGGAACTCAAGCAGGTCAGGAAGCAGGAGCTGATGCAGAGACCATGGAGGGATGTTTCTTACTGACTTGCTTCCCCTGACTTCCTCAGCTTGCTTTTTTATAGAACTCAAGACTACCAGCCCAGGGATGGTACTATCCACACGGGGCCCTCCCTCCTTAATCAGTAATTGAAAAAATACCTTACAGCTGGATCTCATGGAGGCATTTCCTCATTTTCTGTGCTAACTCCATCTAGTGTCAAGTTGACACAAACCCAGCAAGTACAGGGTACATAGTGTTTAGTGTGTATATTTATAGTGTGTGGTGTGTATATAATGATATATTTTATGCATGCTATGTGGCCTATGTGTGTGTAATATGTGTATGGTATGTAGTGCATGTGTTTAGCATTGAGGATGAGTGATGTGTGTAATATATGGATGATATGTATGGTTCAAGGCATGCATATGTGTGCACGTGTGTGTGTGTGTGTGTGTGTGTGTGTGTGTGTGTGTGTGGTGTATATTTGTATGTTTGGCGTTTGTGGAGAAAAGAAGCAGAGCTCTGACAGGAAAATGAGCACAGGACACTTTCGCTGATTGAAAGCATTATTTCCTGCTGGCTGCTTATTCTGGATAAAAGTGCTATAAAATCATTATTGTTATTACTACCAGCACTGTTAATAATAAAAACATCTACAGGGTGCCAAAATTTCCCTAAATATATAGAACAGATTTGGCCTTGTTGGTGGGGTAGAAACTAGGGAGATTCGGAGATTTTGAGGAGGATGACCTGGGACCATCTTCTTCCTGAACTGGCTAGAGGAACCACCATTCCTAAGCACGTCATTCCAAAAGGAGAAGGCTGGGTGAGAGACTAAAGCCCGGGAGAATTTGCTGACACATCTGAAGCTATGGCTTAGACAGCTGCTCCATGTCAAGGGTCATATCCCACCTGGCAGGTGAACATCCCGATGCTTAGCAGAGTCAGTAGGCTGGCATGCCCTTGACACCTTCTTGGATCTGGGTCACTCATATCAAATTTCAGCAAGGGCATGTTCCTTGCAGCAGCTCTGAATAGTCTGCCTTAAGGATAATTACAATGTTCCTATTTGTGGATAGATACAGAAAAGAAAGTGACAAATGGGGAGCGTTTCTGATTTCATCCCCCAGACACTCTTAAGAGATGGTTTAAATCTCTACTCAACCAGCTATGAATAGGTCTTGTCCCAGCTTCCATTTCTGCCTATATTGTTGCCCCTCATCAGAGACCTTCTGCAAACGACGTCCTATTCTATGGCTCTGGAAGTAAATGTTATTATGTCTAACCCTTTTCTGTTCTACTCTTCTCCTTCTCAGCCCCTGTCTATTGTTTCTACATGCTTTCCCCTAGATTCTAATTCCTTGGGTGATGGTTAGTAACAATTTAATCTTAGCTATCATTAGTGAGGTGACCTTAGCTCTCCTATGTGGAACACACACTAAATGTCAAGCTGTCTGCAAAGCATTTTATGTACATACTCTCAACCTTGGAGCCCCCTGAGTTAGCTCTATGATCTGTCTTTGATGGATGCAGAAAGAGAAGCTTAAAAGCTTCATTGAAAGTAACCCAGGGCACAAGCACACACATTTGGGTCTGGCTGGCTTCATTCCTTATCTTGATCAGGGCTTCTCAGCAGGGGAGAGGGCCAGATTCTTTCAAGGAAACACCTTACTGTGGATGGCTTCCAATTTTAAGCACCATGAAGACACCCACAAATGCTAAACTATATATTAATATGTCATATTTAGCTTCTTAAATTGTAGTAACATTCTTATTTCTCACAATAGATGCTAATAAAAATTCCAAACTCTTAGTGATGGCAAAGACATACTTTTTCTCATACTGTGTGATAGCACAAAACAGCTGGAAGCTGGCCTGCTTCAGAAGCCATCATTAGTACCTCAGGCAGGTGCCAGGAAGATAGAAAGCGTAAGAGCAAACTGAAATATCTCAGGGATATTTTATAATCTCCATAGTTGTATTTTTATGAGTGGGACACAGGGATTAAGGAAACCACCTGGTGTAATACCAAACTTGAGGTGCAATAACATCTAGGACGCGATGTGGCAATAGCCAGAACCAGGGTGGTCAAGAGGAGTGGGCCAGTACCTACTACTTTCATCTCTTTCTCTTGCCCTGTAATTTTCTACCAGTATTACCTCTTGACCAAACATAATCTGGAGCAAGTATAAGGGAGAATTTGGACTCACTTCCTACTTGCTAGTCTTCAGATAATTCCTGTGCATTCAGAAGCCCCAAGCTGCATCCTAATGATACAGTTCTGTACCCTATGGGATACTTCCATGATAGGGTATGTATCTGACTGTGGTGTCATGAGATTATGATGGATTAAAACTTTCCTATCACCTTGTGACATAAAAGCCACCTTAAACTTCATATAAAACTTTTTCTCATCCATTTGTGACTACATCACTGCATCTACTGCACTGGCAGTTGAATAAAATGATAGCACATAGAATTAGGTACGGCACATAACATCTGATAGCAAATGACTATGGTAGTGGTTTGCATAATTACTTATTATTCCTTTTATCATGTTGTCACTATTTTAGAATTTATTCCTGATATAAAATTTTTGCCATAAAACAATATGCCATCTCCCTATAGCAACATCCTCTTTTCCATCATTAACTCATACCCCAAGCTTAGCTGCCCTCTTTGCTTATGTGTACATTCATGTGTGCACGTGTGACTGTGTGTGTGTGTGTGTGTGTGTGTGTGTGCACTGAATGCCAGAATACAGCCTTGGCTGTTGTTCCTCGGGTGCTATCTACCTTGGGACAGTGTCTCTTCTTGGAACTCACTGAGTAGCCTAGGCTAGCAAGCCAGGAGGCTTCAGAGACAACCACCATACTTCCTTGCCCTGTCTCATTTTAAGAAGACCACAATGGACTTCTCAAAATGTGGATTGGGGGAGGGGGGAGAATGAAATTCAGGTCCTAAACACTTGCACAGCGAGTTCCTTACTACCTACACTATCTATCACCCACACCCTACTTTCCTTCTTTATTACATCATTATTTTATATCAAATGCTTAATCTCGAATCCTTTAGGTTTGGACCAACACTCTACAATGTTTGCTTATCATGTCTTGTCACTTATCTCTCAGAATTTACCCTTCTGTTAAATGACAAGTGACCAAGCTAAGCCTAATAATTTCAAAGATGCCTAGAGTCTAGGTCATCCCTGGAGGAAATCATACTCAGTAAGTGCTCTGGGTCTATCTCTTTTCCCTTGCAGCTCATTAGTCAGAACTGATCACACATCCTATTCAGCACTGGATTCCTGCTACATGCCCAGAAAGAGAGAAAAGCATGCTGCTTGTGAGCAGCTCTCATGGATGCTGCAAAAATGAATTTACAGATTAAATATAAATTATGGATCAAAGCAATTTAATTCAATAGAATTAATTCATGGTACAGTTGGTATTATTTTGGCAAAACTAAGTCATTCTCCCAGGATAGGAACAGATCCAGCAGGTCCTTGAAGTCTAGTTTGTTCTGTGTCATTTTGCTACGTGACATTCTCTTCTTCCTTGACTATGCCAGCTCATTTGGTTGCACTTGGCAGGACTGTGCCGTTTACATTGTAATTTCCCCTCTGTTATTTTCATCAACAAACCATGTCAATGATCAGAGCAACAATCGTTACTGACACTACCACAAAGGGAAGGAAAATGTAAAGCAATGTGGTCAACACTTGCTAATGAGGCAGATATCTATATGATCTGGAAAAAGCTACTTTTAATTTGGAGGTTATTGAATTAAAAATTAAAGTACTCTAATGTAGATGTCAGTGACTCTGTATAGGCATACATTCTGTTTTTTCTGTGTCTACCTTTTTGTCCCAGCATAGGTGACAGAGTGGATAGATGATGTCCTTGCTTACCTGGAAGGTGTATCCCTTGCTTACTGATAAATAATTCAGCTCTTTTCTTATCACCATCTCTTCCTGGTACCATTCTTTGGCTTCTCTCATTCTGGGACCGTGGCTCAACTGATGACTGATGTTAACCAATCCAAAAGACTCTGTCTTCTATCCTCCCTCACCATGCCTACTATCCATGGTAACACCCTGAACACTTTTTCTTGTTTTATAAAGATTATCTGAGGCTTCTCCAAAAACATTTTTATATATTATTCACTCGTCACATATCTCTGTGACTCAGCAACCCATATCCTCAGGCCTTATACAGTACACACTTAGGGTCTTACTTAAAGTGTGTGTTTATATATGCTTACACAACACACACACACACACACACACACACACTTTTTCTGAGACAGAGTGTCAGGTAGCCCAAGCTGGTCTCCAACTTATGTAGCCAAAGATACAGTCAAGATCAGCACTGCTGATCCTTTTGTCTCTAGTGCCTAAATACTGGTATCCCTGGCTTGATTTATGAGATGAACCCAAGGTTTCATGCATGCCCTTTCATGGAAAGCCCTTTACCAACTGTGCTACACTCTCAGCCCTATAATTCATTCTCCCAGAAAAGGAACAGATCCAGCAGGTCCTTTAAGTCTAGCTTGGTTTGTGTCATTTTGCTACATGACATTCTCTTCTTCCTTGACTAGTCATTTAAAATTCCATTCTAACTTACATAAAACGTAGTTTTTCATATATATGTGTATATACATATATATACATATATTTATATATATATTATTCTATTCATATTTTTCTATCATTTTATTATGTTTTCCCCTGACACTACTATAACCTAAGGCTTTTACTAACAAAAAGCCCCTACCCCCTGACATGCATTTGAGGGTGGGCAGAGGGCAGTCTTTATCAATCATTATTTATGTACCAATAGCGAGGCATTCATAAGCCTTCCTGAAAAAGCTTGCTCTTAATTGGGTGCTCATTCTCCCATGGATCAAATGCATTGACTTTCTTTCCCTTCCAGTGGACAGTCATGATTAATTCAAGCTATAGTAATAGTCAATGGATGCACAATACCTTTCTACATGCTTATCACATTTAGTCAGCACTTCTGCAGGACAGGAGTTCAGGCATAGCCTACCTGGGTCATCTACTCTGTGTCTCAGAACCTTGTCTCAAAGAGGTAGTTATGTACAGAATTCATTTCTACAAATGTAGACTATAGTCTTCAGTTTCCTACTACATGGTACTGAACAGTCTGGTCCACATGCTATATTTAACATGAGAAATTCTATCATTAAGCCACAAAGTGAGCATCTACAGAGGCAGAATCTGCTCTGTCTTGGATATGATTTCTGTGTGGTCTCCATAGGGTTACATGCTGAGAAGGTGGTTCTTACTGTAGCAGTGTTACAAGGTATTTGGACAATTTGAAGAAGTAAAGTCTAGTGGGAAGGAAAAGTTGAGGAAAGTGTTCCTGGAAGAGGCTGGTGCTGATGTGAAGGAAGGTCTGAGTAAGTTGTTGTTCAGAATGAGTTGTTATAACAGAGTGAGGCTGACCCCTGAATTGTTCTCTGTTTCCTAGATCACTATGTGATCCATCCCCTTCATCTGCATTCCCATGATAGTATGATTCTCCAGTGTATGCACCCATAGAGAAATTGCAAAAGCCAATGACTTTGCCATAAGGCATGGACATTTAGCTTCCAAATGTAATTTTAATAAATATCTTCCTTTAATGTGCATACATTAGGTATGGCATTGTGGTTATGAAAAAGAGACTAATTTAATCTTATATAATGTGACAAAATGTAATTACAAAAATGGTATTCTGTTATCCTCTTCATTGAGGAAAAAAGCACATAATTCTGGCTATGACATCACAAATTGTTATCAACTGTACTGGTTCAAAAGTTACTCACCTCATGCATATTCAGAGTTAAATACAGGGATTATAGAAGGACATTAGTAGTAGCTGGGGATTATTCATAGTCACCTTAGAAACCAGTCAACTCATTAGTCATTATGATATATCTTGTTCCTCTTGAAAGTGACGCTAGTGAGTTTGTGACCCAGCTCTGATCAATAAAAAATGAGAGGAATTCTGATGGGATATGGTAGAGATGACGGTTCCTGCTAATAGCCACATTCTCCTCTTTTTCTCTGGCATAAAGTTAGGGTACATGTACTAACTGGTTTTGTGTGTCAACTTGACACAAGATGGAGTTATCACAAAGAAAGGAGCCTCCCTTGAGGAAGTACCTCCATGAGATCCAGCTGTAAGGCATTTTCTCAATTAGTGATCAAGGAGGGAGGGCCCATTTTGGGTGGTGTCATACCTGTGCTGGTAGTCTTGAGTTCAATAAAAAATCAAACTGAGCTGGACAGAAGCAAGCCAGTAAGTAACATCCCTCCATGGCCTCTGCATCAGCTCCTGTATCCTGACCTGCTTGAGTTTCAGTCCTGACTTTCTTTGGTGATGAATAGCAGTTTGAAAGTGCACGCTGAATAAACCCTTTCCTTCCCAACTTGCTTGTTGGTCACAATGTTTGTGCAGGAATAGAAACCCTGATTAAGTCAGTACATAACCCAGCCAGTATATGAGATCCTGTGACTGGTTTTCTCAAGTAGAATTTGAATAGACGTGAGATATGACAATTCTGCTCCATAATATTTTTGCTTTCCTCCCAGAGGAAGATTATTCTGAGATCATGAAGAATGATAGAAGCAATAAATGGAAGAAGCCTGGATCCCTGAAAATGTTCACGAAGGAGAGCATTCTCAGTTGTCTTCAACTTTGAATTATACTATGAAACAGCAAGAAGTAAGTCTCTATTGCATTTTGTCTTTGGAATCTGGATTATATTTGTTATGATTGCACATTGATGTGAGCTAATACAAAGAGCTTCTGCAATTGTTTTTCTACAGATGGGAAAAAGATGCACAGGAAAGAAGAGGTGAAATCATTCTCATAATTTATTTAATAATGACTGTCATATTTGCACATTATACAGAACAGCCACAACCACCTTGCAGTCACATGGACCATAAAAGAAAGAAGAGATATCTCAAGCCACTCAATTAACTGAATAGTGAGGTTCTTGGATTCTAATACAATAAAATCCCCTCAATATTTCAGCCACATATTTTATAATCCATTGTTTCTGGTTAAAACCATCCCCATTTGACAAATGGCTCAGTTCTTAATAGTCCTACCCATTTTTGCCATATCCCAAGTAGCCTGATATTTAAACACTTAGTTTCTATGCTACACTTACATCAATATATTCATGTTCAGAAAATTAAGCCAGAGTCCACAGTTTTATCAGATGGTGCATAACAACACATCTCCTCTGTATTCTGTAATAATGCCCATCTGCTTGGAAAGATAATACATTAAAGGGTTATCAGACCCTAACGCCTTGGAACAGGTGAGCCTATAAGATCCTCTATTTAAGTATATTTTGAATGCTTGGCAAGTTCTTTATATTTTACAATAAGTTAGTATATCCAGTACAGTAGATGTGATCTTCTGGATGTATTCAGGTGTGAAAAGAAGATAGTGCTGGGCACCTCAAAGACTATACTCTTTTTCTTTCTTTCTTTTTTTTCTTTTCCTGGAGAAAATACAGACAGGAAGGGAGTAGCAGAAGTTGCAGAAAGTGAAACTAGACTTCACCAGCATATGTATGATCTGTATTGTTGGGATTGGTGACAAACCTAGTTTAAAAAGCTTTGTCTAGAGAGGCAGAGGTGACAGCCCATTCCCAGTAAGTGCTGACACACTCTCAGAGACCCAGTGGAAATACCATGCTGAGCTAGAGGTGGGCAGTGTGACCGATAAAAACTAATGCTTATAGGCAGAGAGTGGAGAAGGTCCTGGAACTACTAGGATACCGCCAGCATTCTTCCAGGGAATGGGGTGGGATTTCCGTCCTATAGTCCAAAGGATTGAAGTAGACCCTGCACTTCTCTCTCTCTTTCTTGATCACCAAAATGTTTCGTGGGTTTTTATAATGCCAGACTAGCCATTGTGCTAGTTATTAGAGGTATTCTGAAGAAAAAAATACCTTGTTCTTATAAAATAATGTTCAGCCAGATAACGGCACAAGCTTTTGTTGGCCTAACAGTTCTACCCCAGTGGGTCTGTGCATACACCTCAACACCTTTCAGTATGGAATCCGCTCTGATACGACCCAAGTGGCTCCCTAGGCCTATTCTTAAACAACATCCAAGTTTCCTCTCCTGCTATTATATCAGCATCAAGCTATCCTGGGTACTCTGACTTTATTCCTCCCCTCAGCATGCAGCAGCTAAGCCCTGACTGTCCTGAGCAGAAGTAGAAATAAGTGCTTAATAGTCTGCCAGTATTTCATCATCCTAAATTAGCATTTGCATTTGCATTAGAGTTTTAAATGGTCTAGTGGCTTCCTTTAAAAAAAAAAAACTTACTAAATAATTCTAAGTTTTCAAAATTTTGTATATAGATAGATAAAAATGTGATTATATAGAACTACATGTAGATTTAGGCTTTCATGGGATGGCATAAATATGATTATTTCATTCACAATTTTTCATAGGAATTGTTTATGAACTTGTCTTGTTTTGTTTCTTTCTACTTTCTCCCACTTCTTCCATACTAACAATCCCCAGGTGCAAATCTTCCATAAAGTCATGCAACCCTTTAGAAGCTGCTATGTGTCCTTCCAAACTTTATTACTTGGTACTCAAAGACCAAGTTGTAAAACTATGCAAAGTAGTATTTATTGGAACTCCTTTTTTAAAAAAAGCTGGAAAATATAAGAAGTGACATAGACATCTGTTCTAGATTATTTCTCTGTTGCTGTGGTAAAACACTGACAAAAAAAAAAAAAAAAAAAAAAAAAAACCACCTTTGAGAAGGAAACGATTTATCTCAACTTATAATTTATAATTCCCTGGTCTCTTTCCATCAGTAAGGGGAATTGGGGCAGGAAATCAAGGTGAGAACCTGGAGGAAGATGGTATAACAAAAGCCTTGGAGGAACTCTGCTTACTGGCTTGTTCCTCATGGCTTGCTCAGCCTGCTTTCTTATATGACTAACCTATCCTGGCGGGTGGCAGCATAATCTACATTCTCACATCCATCATTAATCAAGAAAATTCCTACAGGCCAATCTGATAAAGGCACCTTCTCCAGTCCCTCTTCCCAGGTGATTTTAGTTTGTGTAAAGTTGACAAAGCTATGGAACACAGCATCTATCAACAGAGAATGGTTCTGTCAAATCTGATACAACAACGTATCTCAGTTAGGCTAGACTATGTGTTAATATGAATGAAAAGAAACTCCAGCACCACAGTCGCATAGAGCAATAACAATGAATTGCTTGCTTATACTGTGCATACAGTTCATGCCAGTGAATGTGCCTTCTGCTGCCTTAACACAATTTGTTAAAAGGCTTTTGCTTTTACTCATAAGATTTCTTTACTGTCCCTGTCCTCGCTCTAGCTGGTCTTACAATTAATAAGTCCTCCTGTAGTACATGGGATAAAGGGTCCTCTTTCTCTTTCAGAGTTTGACTTACACCTTACTCAGGCCAGTGCCCCTAAAATATCCTGCTGTCTTTGAAGCCTAGAAGACTACTCTCAGAACTGGATTCTATTGTCTGCCTTTCTACCCCAGAGCCTGTTCCAAATGCTTAATTAACAAATCTCGAGGATCAGGAAGCTGTTTACTCTGCTTCTTCAAGAACCATTCTCTAAGGGACTCAGCATTGCTAATAGATTTTTTTTTTTTTTCATTTTCTCCATCCATCAACCTCCCCTTATTCCAAACTCCACTTTATCCCTGGTCCCTTGAGATCCAACTCTCATTCACAGAGCCCAAGAGAGACCTTCTAGCTTCTCTAAGCATCTCTGCCCAACAGCAACTATTCTCCTCCCGACAGTGCTGGAGGGCCGTATGTATTTTAATTAAAGAATGAGAAAGGAGAGGCATTGGCAGGCTCTGCTTTGCAGAGGGAGGGTCAGGCCTCCTCTTGGAGCATGTCCAGCTATCCATTCACTTACCTTCTTGCTTTCTTTATGTCTACCCCTCCCTGCTGAGAGGTAATCAGGGCACCTGGGAACCTGTAGCAATAAGATCAGCAGGTACCTGCTGCTCTCCAGCCCCTCTTTACTGGTAGTAAGTTAAACAGCAACCCTGGACTTCTCTCTCAGTCCTGCTGGACTTGTAATATGCTTCTTTGAATGGCTTGTGTGCTATCCTTGCAGGGTCCTTGGAGCCTCCAGCTGCTTGTCTGAGTCCCATCTTCTACTGCTCTATTTGCTCTTGGTGAAGACCTGGAGCAAAGAATTTCACTGAAATTCTCACTTTCAGGGAATTCAAGGATGAGCCTGCAGTCAGCATCTCCCAGTACAGAAAGAAAACACAGCTTAGGATACAGACACAGGCACAGAGTTGATAGTTATTTTCATTATCAACGATAGTATTGCTGGGCACTTAGATAGAACCAGAGAAATTATATTCACTGTCACATGTGAATCCTCAAAGCATTCTTTGGTGTAGATGCTCCTGCACAACAGCCATACGTGATAATTACCATACTTAGGCACTCTTATCATAGAACACACTGTATTATTTATGAATAGACTTAGTATACATGGGACAATGTTTGAGGACAGAAGTTTTGTGCATTATTGTGTCAGGTTTGTGAGATGGAAACAGACTTCCAAATCAGGTGGGTGAAGTCTGAGCTCAGGTCCATTTAACTCTAAATGCCAATATCTCCTTCTTACGTAAGTGGGCACACATCGAAGGTGTGAGTCCTATGATATCTCTACCTCACAGTGCTGCTCACAATACTCAGAGAGACCTGGGCTGCTCTGTTTGTGACTCACCTTGGGGAGTTATAAGGGCAGTTGTAGAAACTTAATAGAATGTTAATAGATCCGAGCACACATAGTTTTGAAGTCCTTTAGATCTCACTGAATCTGATGGATGCTATGCACACACATGAACTATTACTTGTACTCTGAAAATTTCTGGAGTCTCAGAAGCCCATCACAAAGCTTTGCTTGATTCACACCACTACCGCTTTCCTTGCTAGATCCATGAATATGGATACCTTAGTTTTGTCATCTTCCAGCCAGTGAGAGTGTGTAACTGAGGTGAGGTCATGATTTCTATCTGGCTTGAATGCCTTCTTGTGTAGATATGCAATCAGATTCAGAGAAAGGAAGCTTCTTACCTGATATCACAGAGTTATTGGCTGTGAAGCAGGTCAATAGCAAGAGTAGATAATCCATTTTAGATTACTTAAGGCTTGGAAATGTTCTGGGCACCTTCATCCATTTGGTCCGTGCAGGGAGAGCAATTTACTCACCGTGGCCCTTTACCCACAGAAAACACTGTTGTGTGACTTCCAGAAAGACACTAACAAACTTCTCATCTCAAATAGTCACCAACAACAGACCAAATAAACGATTCTTCTAAAGTGCACCTTAGCCAAACAAGGAGTTTACTGGAGATGTTTATGGGAGTGTGAGTGAGGGATTACTTACAGCAGTAGGCCCATGAAAGCTCTAATCCTGGAGGTTTTTGCACCGCTCTGCAGGGAGCTGACCAGGTATGAGAGCCTTTTCCAGGAAACTCAGCTAGTAAGAGAGTCTCTTCCTGCAGCAGTCATTTACAATGTAGGTTCTACCTCCTGCAGAGTCTAGCATCTGTACACCCTCTGCTCCATAGCCTCCAATCCAAAGACAAGTATATAGTAGGTGCCAGTGGGCACTTCCATGACCCACATCCATAGTATGATCTAGGTCAGGAAGGCTCTGGGCCAAGCACAGGTAAGCATTACCTATCCAACCCCTTCAGTGCTTTGGAATGCTCTTGGCTTCTAGAATGTCATAGCAATTCAGGCTGTGATGAGCTCATTAATGTAGAATGAGGAACCTCCAATGTCAGCCATAAATATTAACAGCCCTTGTTAGGAAGCCCCTTTGTGAGGCTGCTTCGTCCAAAGTTTACACAGTAAACAGCACAGTTAGTGTATTTGATCAAGAGAGTGCTCTTCAGAGGAGCTAATGGCTCTGTTTCCCCTGATACTTCTCTCAGCTCAGCACGAAAACAGCCCTGCACATGCTGTGCAGAACAGGGGACCTATGTCAACTAGAGACTAGGGATGTAGGATCAGAAGGTTCACTGCTGGGGCTGGGCTACCTGCCCTGAAGACAGTGAGGGCAGTTTTCCTGTGAGTACATGACCTTCATACACTTCCTTAGAGACAGCCAATTACCAGCCATCATTGTCTCATAGCTGTAGCATCCAACGTCGAAAGAGGTGATACAGGACACACTTTCCTTATGCTGGCTTAATGAGGACAAGGAAACTAAACACTAATGATTCCAGCTACTATTTATTTATTTATTTATTTATTTATTTATTTATTTATTGAAGCTAGCCTTACAGACTGTACAGTTACATGTTATTCAAGGCTGTCATAAGGATGATTTGAATGCACATCAAGCTCAGGCAGCATGCTTCCTTTTTTAATGACTATAGATACCTATGACATTCACTGCAGTCACTGCAGAAGTGGCTCAATGCTGCCAGACAGACCAGCCAAACTTCCTTCTGTAGTGCAGTCAGTGGGAGCCATCAGAAGCATCAGGCACAACCTGATGCTTTGCCTAGAAGGGGATTTAGTTCAGTTGTAAGTCAATTGCAGCTCCATTGCAACTTCAGTTTTCAGTAGACTCACATTCTGTTAAACAGATCAGAGGCAGAAAATAACATGAGTGGAAAATGGGTTCAGTACCCCAAACCTTTAGCAATTCATAGTTTGGCAACATAGTACACTGTTGGGGATTGGTTGCTTCCCCTGTGACTCTGTGGCTGCTTGGTATCTTATAGACCTGTCTGTTCCCTGTGTAACTTTATTCACATAGATAGGCTCTTAAATATCTCCTTTGCTCAATTCACAACATATTTTCTATTAGGTTACATTCTTCTAGTTTCTAGGAGCAAGGTTTTGTAGTCAACACTCCTCAGCAATGTTATCTTCATTACATTAAAACTTAGGCATTTTTATATATTGACATAAATTATTCCTATCACCAGCCTGTCACATTCCTATCATAATTCTTATTCTATCTATCTATCTATCTATCTATCTATCTATCTATCTATCTATCTATCTATCTATCTATCTATCTCTTTCTATTTATCTGTATGTCTGTTTATCTATATACCTATCTATGTATTTTCCTTTGTTTGTTCCTTCCTTTATTTCTTCTTTCCTTCCTTCCTTCTTTTCTTTCTTTCTTTCTTTCTTTCTTTCTTTCTTTCTTTCTTTTTTCTTTCTTTCTTTCTCTCTATCATCTGTGTGCCACATATTCTCTTGAAGTCTCTTCTCACTGAAATGAGAATAAAGGTATTTGGTAGATTAATAGGGCATGGGCATTGAAAGGGCTCTGTGAATTTCTTACCGGTGTCACATAAGATATCTCCAGAAACAGGGAGGTGAATTTGGGGGGCCTATACAAACCTAAGGAGAATGAACTTAAGCAGCTAGACAAATTGTGTTTCTCCATAATTTCTTCTTTCCTTATTCATTCTTCTTTAGTTTCCCTGGGCTATTGCTACTTAAGCCCTTTGCTTTTCTTTTCTCTTCATATCATTCTTCTGTCCATCTCATCTCTCAAGGAACACTACAGAGAAACACACCTGCTCTGTTCTGCTCAACACCAATCCAAAGAAGCACATGTTCTCACGATTTAAATTTATCCTCTCTAGTCAACAAGGACAGTTTCCATGGCAGAGTATTCTAGCATCAGCTTTCACTCCCAAGGGAACAGGTAAATCAACTGTAGTTGCTCCTTGTGAAAGAAAACAGGCAGAATGGATCAGGAGGCCAGTGGTCCTCAGTTCAAGTCCATCTACATGTCTCTGGATGTGTAGGCAGGTGCTAAAGAAGCCAGAGTCCCTCTCTGGCAGGACAGCAGCCTTTCTTACCTCCCTTGAGCAGTAAGTAAATTCCATTCTGCTTCAGTGTTCTATGCTGGTAAGTCAATGGTAGAGTTCCTGGTAGCAAGAGAATTAGGCCACATGTCTTTGAGATATGTCCAATGGAGAATGTACTCATCCCAGAAGGGGACACACTTAACATCACAGGGGGTTCTGCGGCTCTTTGCTAGGGAGAGTGAAAAACACACGCAGCACTGAATGTAAACTCACTTAGCTTCTCTGAGTCTCTGTCCTTTGTCTGAAGAGTAGAGACAGTAATATCCACTTCAAGGAATTAGAATTAAACAAAGCAATCCATGCACAAGCACCGAGTACAATGAAAATAATGAATGCCAATTGAATCTGCTTGTGTTCCACCAACTTACTGCAGGCATTCACATTCAGAAACAGAGGAAGGAGGGAGTTGGGGAAGGGAGAGGGAGCACTAGGAATGTCCAGGATTCCATTCACATCTGCTTCAAACACTTTTTATTCATTTTAATGTATGTGTGTATATGTATATATATATATATATATAGTGTGTGTGTGTGTGTGTGTGTGTGTGTGTGTGTGTGAATGTGAACCTGCTCGTGTGTTGTTATCTGTGTTTTGGCATACATGTACATGTGTGATTGTGTACATGGAGGCCAGAGATCAAGGTTTAATGTCTTCGTCAGTCACTGTCTACATTTATCATCATCATCATCATTATCATCATCATCATCATGAATCATCAATCATTTATTTTGATATGATCTCTTCCTGAACCTAGAACTCATCAGTTTGGTAAGACTGGCTGGCTAGGCTCCAAAAGTTCACTGCCTCCACCTCTCCTGGTTTGGAATTACTGATGGGTACCACCATATCTGAATTTTTGTCATTGGTCCTAGAGGTTGAAACTTAGATCCTTATGCTTGTGTGGCATGTGGCAAGCACTGATTAGTATCTGCCCAGTCCCCAGCTCCCTTTTAGTGGCTGAGATGATGACCCAATCCCTACCTTGGGTTCCAGGGATGAGAGAAAGGATTGTGCTGTGCTCAGAAATGTGGATCTCAAAAGCAGGCACGTTTGTTGCCATTCTTGGAATACTGCATACATACCTGGACTACAGTGTGGAATCTTCTGGCCACTCTATTACTGAAACATTGTCTTGTTCCAGGCCATTATACTTAAGAGAAGGTGTTCCCAACACTGACAAGCAGAAAGGACTACAAAACATCTTAGGTAAACTCCATTTGCTCCATGCACTGAAAAGGAACAAGGAAGATCACGGTGAACGTCATCGGTATATATGATCAGTAAAAAGGGAAGCATGCTGCCTGAGCTTGATGTGAGTTCAAATCCTTAACCCAGGTAAGCCTTCTGTGACTCAGTTTCCTTGTCTGTGAAGTGAGAGTGACAATGCATCCCCTACTGTCTAACTTACACTATATCAGAGAAAAGGAACAAGCTAGGAACCATACTTTACACTACTTTCAGAACACCATGAATTCAGTTGTCACTGGGAAGTGTTAATGTAGAATGTTGAAGTTACTATTGGACATTCCTAAGTGGCTCCGACTACATTGGAACTCCTGAATAACTCACACATAGAATCAAACTTCTTGCCCTCTATCCATCCTTTGAAGTAGGGCGGAACTGAACAAGTCTTTCCTCTCCACCACTATTCTGCCATGAAGGCAAGCAAGCACGAAAACTCTTGTAGACTTCACACATGGTGAATGCAGGACTAGGGGCTGGCTACAACTTTGCTCCTGGTTGGACTCTGGAGCTTCTGGTGGTACCTGTATATTTCACCCAAAGTGACAGGGACCTTGTTAGCCGTCCTTGCATTGAAGATATTGATGGATTGAACTCCTGGGGAGAATGTGGCGGCCGTGATCTGCCATAAAGATGATGAATAACATTATTTTTTTCTTAAATGATTACCTAAAACTTTACAGCTAGCCAAAGCTGGCTTTCTCAGAGCCCCTGGAGGAGAGCTTTTATAAAGTGTCATTTAATTAATAAAAGGGTTATTGATTGCTGTCTTGCATGGAGTACTGCACACAGGCTAGGTAAGAGAAAGTGTACAGAGAAGGACAAGACTGGGACCAAGCTTGGGGTGCAACTTCCATGAAAATAAGACCTTTCAGAATACTCTGTGGCCAAAGTCACCAATCTCAGGGAACATTAAGAAAAGTAAAGGGTATTTCCATTGATAACCTAATTGGAAAGCTTCACTTTGTCATTTGAAATTAAAAGAACATCATGTGGTATAATGGGTGGTTTTCCTTATGGAAAGAATGCAGGACAATATTCTTCAGAGAAATGCTGAACTTCGTGGCCTACACTGACTTCATTTCCAAAATAATAGAATTAGGTTTGGTAGTCTTTGGGATTCCAAATTAAATGCTCCACTTTGCTGTGAACTGCTTAGATAAGAAAGGGTAATAAACAAAGTACCAACCTGTGTACATTCTTATCTGGCTAACTCCACTAGAAACAGAAGATAGAAAGATATTGCTGTGAATCTAATCCTAACATTATACGTAGAAGAATAAGCAGTGTGGGTCCACAGAGAATGAGCATGGGATAAGAAAGGGTAGTGGGCAGAGAATATAACCAAAATACATTTAAACATGTGAAAAAAATGAACAAGTAAACTTATACTCACAATTTGCCTAAAAGAGTTCATAGGCAAGCAATGGGACATGCATTGAGGAGTTTAGAGACTGTTCTTTCTCAAATTCATTAGCTATTCTTGTTATTTGTGTCTCCCACGAGGAAACTTATATAACCTCACAATTCTTAGAGACATTACTTATTTATTTAAAAAATATTGTATTAAATATTGGGAATTTCATACAATGTATTTTAATCATATCTATTCTCTGCTCCCCCTGTACTCCTTCCACATCTATCTCACCCCCCCCCCCATTCCCTCCAACTTTATGGCCTCTATTTTTTACTAACCCATTGGATACAATTTGCGCTGTCCATATATTTTGGAGTGTGGGTACATCCACTGGAGAATCATCACATACCAGTAGATATATCCTAAGAGAAAACTGAGTTTTCCTCTTTAGAAGCTATAAACTGTCCATAAATCCTCCAGTAGTGGTCAGGGCACATGAGTCCTTCCCACTCCCTGCTAGAATATTAACCATTTCTTGAACAAGGACTCCAGTTTATGCAGGGATAACCTAGCCTTGACATTTTACAGAATAAGTTTAGAAACTTTATGTTTGTATTTTTAGTTTAAAATGATTGACATTTAAAAGGAAAAAATGCTGAGATTAGGTCTCAGCTTTATAACTCATTCAGTGCACAGTGATAGGGAAGTTACTTATGTCTGAGTTAACATCCAACACTAGCATGTGATTCATCCCTTACATTGTTGGTCAAGGACACCCTAGAGTACCCCAAATAATGCCACATTGTCATTCATCTTGTTCCCTACCACAACTGGATGATACAACCCTAATGCTGAAGACACAATTCATTTTGGTTGCAGAACATAGAGACTTCAAGCTGAAATTAATACCATAATTTTATTCCTACTGACTAGCTTCATTATTACAGAAGGTACCACAAAGGATGCCAGAAGGAAATAGGTCACCAATGATATTACCCACTGGTAAACACTGGTAAATGCACTGACCTGTTGGTCAAAGTGTGCCCATTGGTAATAGTGGTATGAAAGTTATAGGCTTGCCAACTAGATCTAAGCTTGCTCTACAGGAGTGAATTCATGCCTGGCACTGGAAATTTGAACAAAGGCCCATATCTCCGGAGGTCATAAGCTCCAGAATAACTTACTACTATCATTTTGCTAAATAGACACGTTGTCAAACTTCTTTAGAAATATTTATGTTTATACATATAGATTAGTGCTGTTCTCAGCCACATAAGCATCCCTTTGCAGTGGTCAGCAGTTAATGTAGAGACTCATTAATGGTCAAAGGGCTGGAAATAAATGGCTCTTGAGTGCTTGTCCCTAAATGAAACATCTTTATCAAGATCCCCCTCTTCCATGGCACAGAGAACATCTACAAATGAACAAAAGCAATGTAAGAGCCAGAGGATAAGAGAGTGTTGTGAAATGCTGTTTGCTCTCATGACATGGTCCTGCATTCTCAACTCACTGCAACTGTGGCTGCCAGCACTAGAGCATCAACAGGCTCAGCCAGAAATCCAACAGGAAGCACCAATTAGACTCAGTGGGTTCCAAAAAATAATAATAATAAAGAATGAAGACATAGAGAGGTGTATGCTTGTTCTGACTGCCTCTGGGGAGTGGAAGGGGGAGTTGAGAATAGATATTATCAAGGTAGACCACATATATGAAACTGTCAAAGAATAAATAAAAGTTATCTATTAAAAATACCAGTATTGCTTATCTGTGCAAGTTGCTGTAGGTAGGCATACAATGTCTGAAATGTAGTGAGCACATCAAAACCTGAGTTGCTTTTCCTTCTCCTTCCCTGTTACCTTGTTTTCTTCAGAAGTCTTAAGAGCAGGTTATCAATCTGCTGAGGAACTTAAAGGCCAGGCAGGGAGCAGCCTATAACAGATGGATCCAGGCACTCATCCATCCTAAGCCTGTGACACTGATGACTGATGTCTGCATCCCAAATTTACCAGCAATTAATGGATGGCCTGTATCTAGTATGAGATTTAGAAGACTGGACATGACCAATGCTTTTAAAAGAATGATTCATCTGAAGTCTTTGTGGATCATAAGCTCAACATTGGCAAAGGGGGTATTGAGATTGTTAAAAGCCAATGAGGGAAGGTATATGTAAAACCTCACTATGAGCTGAGACAAGATCAGTATCTGATAGCTAGTTGGAGAAGGAATGTTGGCTTTCTTTAATGATGAAACCCCTGGTAGGCTGACCACACACCAGGGCAAGCCTGGACTCAGTGTAGAAAGAAAAGAAAAAAATAGAGGAATCTCAAAGTGCCATAGTCAAATGGGAAGGGATGGGAGAGTTGAAGAGGTGATAGGGGAAGAATGGAGGGGAATAAACATAGCCAAACTACATTCCATGAAGTTCTCAAAGATTTTAAAAATATAAAAAGAAAAGAAAGAAAGTCAATGTAACTTTAGTCACCAACATATTTTTGGTCTTGGTGGATTATATTCAAATTTGTAGGCCATGTTTATGTTGGATAAGAATAGAAGCAAAATGCCCCACGGAGATAAAATTACAAAGAGCCCAGAATGTCATGAATATTGAGAAACATTGACCACAAAATGTTGATATTGGAGTGCCAACATAGCCCTGTTAGTTGGAGTCTTTTGTTGGATATTTTATTTATTTACAGTACAGATGCCAGCCTCTTTCTCCATTTCCCCTCCCTAGAACCCCCTATCCTATACTCCCTCTTTCTTTTTTGCTTTTATACCATTTTTATTACATGCATGTAATAAGGTCAGTTCTAGGTTGAGGGTCTAGCAATACAATAGATGCAAATAGTCTAGGAACAAGCAATACAATAAACACAAATAATCAAAGATAAAGCAAGGCATTAAACCCAGTTACATGAACACTCCCATGATCACAATTTCTAAAGGTTTATCAGGATGACCAAAGTATCTGAGCCTACTTCCCTATCCTAGCCCAAGATCATTTTCATGTCTGAAGCCTACTTCCTTGTTCTAGTCTAAAATTTAGAATCCTGTCTGAAATTACTTTTTTGTTCTTTTTGTAAGAACCATAGTCTCCACAGAGCTGAGCAGCCTACACCAGGCTTGCCACTCCCTGTCTTCCCTACTGACATGTTTCCTCATCCAACCCACAACTTACACAATTGTATTTACACCCTCAGACAAGGCAAGCCTTTGATTTTTTTGAAGAAGTGCCTTGTGAGAATGTTGTAGAGATTTTCTACAGAGCAGAATCTGGTGCCTGTACAAAGGAGTAATAGATAGTGTTAGACTTGAGAGACTTTTCTCATAAAGACAGTTTAATAATTGTTCTAACTACTGGAATCCTGGACATATCTGAAGAGAAAGCAGGTTGACTTGAGGAAACTGGTCAGTTATAAATCAAGAAGAACAGATTGCCAAAATCAAACAGGGGGTATTAATAGTTCTACTAAGGCATAAGAATACTGGACAGTTACAAAGCAAGATGAAGAAACAGGGAATTCTCCACAGTAGTTTCTCATCCTAAGGTGGATGTGGAAAACTCAGTCAACTACCCATCTTCCTAAATAACCAATCTGAAGAAGGACAAACACATTAGAGCCAGGTTGTCTGCTGCTGTCCCTCTGATTCACTTGTTTGTTCTGATTCTGAACCATCATTGAAATGGCTTTATATAAAGGTGAACTAGTAGGGGCTACTTCAGGGCCAGTTATCTTTCTAACTGTATATTTTTAAAATTTATATTACTCTAGTGATGTAATGGTTGCTGAAACTTGACTATGCTAATCCAAACTCCTGCCTTGAAATTTTGGCTCTGAAAATCAACTTATTAGATGCAGATTTTAAACAATAATATTTTATTAATTCTTTGATAGTTTACAGACAGCACATTTTAATCACATTCTCCCTTCCTTCAACTCCCTAAAGATTCACCTTCATCTTTATCCCTCCCTATCAACTTGACTTCAGATACCCCTCCTTTTTCCTCCTCTTCTTCCCTTTCTCTTCCTCCTCCTCTTTCTTCTTCTTCCTCAGTTTTCTCCTCTTCTTGCTCTTCCTCTCATTTCTCTTCCCCCTCCTCCTTTAAATATATCTTCTCTGAAGCTAGCTAGCATCTCCTCAAAAAGTATATTCAGACCCCTATGACATCTACTTCAACAATCACTGCAGCACCAGGGGAACAAGAGACTATAACTGGGTGTGTTGACAAGTGAAAAGCCAGACATGGGACATTTAATGACCTTAAAGGGACACCCACTCAGAGGATTTTTATTACTTGTTAACACAGAGCATTTTTATCTATGGTCATAGTACTGAGACACAAGAGACAACTACAGCTCAACAGCATCCTGTCCTGGTTTATTGTCTTACATCTGGTGTGGAATACTGGCAGTTCTGCTGATATCAGCTGGACCTACTGATATTTTCACAAATCACTTGCAAAATATACTTTTGAAAATATATACTAAGTTAGAATCAGTGGTGTAACCATCTTACAGCAATAGCAGAAGTCAAGAACGACGAGGACAAATACCCTTTAACTCCTTCAAGGTTCTGCCTGTATTATAGCTTGCAATATCACATTAGTGGATTGATGAGTACCCCTTAGACTTCATGTCCCACAAGGAAACTCAGAATGTGACCTTACTCAGAAATACTCTTTACAGATATGATCAGGCAACAGTATCAAGAATAATTATACAGGATTTGCTGTAGGAGAAATGTCTAAAGACTGGTGTTCCTCTACAAAGAGAAGAAACACAGAGAGGCATGCAGATGACAGCAAAGACTGGAATTCCTACGTCAAGGATGTGGGGCTATCAGAATGTAGAAGGGACAGGTGAATCTCCTCAAGGAAACATAGCCTTGTCAATTTTATGTCACATATCTGGGACCCAGAAGTGAGACAGAACATATTTCTGTTCTTGCTAACCATAAATCAGTGCTGCATCTCTGGAAAACTTGCAGAGGAATGGTGAATAGCCTGCTGGGAAGAAAACTGCCACCTAGAAATGACAGCATGTTGGGGAAGGGACATTCTTGCCTTTGTATCTGGGTGGGCAACCTGGACAGTTTCTTTTTTCCAGAGAAAAATTTCAGAGACCACAAACTTTCCTTTCTATGAGCTATGGGCAGAAATTCATATACCCTTCATGTACTGCAGTCTCTTTTGGCTGTCTTCATGCCAAGAACTATAAAGCCAAAACTCAAGGCTTAGTTTACAAGCGATCATGAGTTAGAAGTGCCCAGGGAGCCTGCCAGGAACAAAGGCAGCTTCTCTCCAGAGGTGTACACACTAAATATGGGCCATCAGGAGTCCCTACATGTAAGTTCCAAAAAACATATTCTCCTGACTGAAAATCACTCATTTCACATGACAACAAGCAAGAGCCTGCAGAAATAAACCATAGAATCAGACAAGCAGAGAAAAATAGTTATAGTTGTAAGAAACTGAAATAGAAAATATAACATGTGTCATACTGTGATTTGTGTCCCTCAAAATTACCATGCTGAAGTTTCAGAGTGTGTCTCTCTGTAGGAAAGGGCATTTCAGTGAGTGATAAAGGCAGAAGGGCCTTGTCAGATGGGTTTTAAGTCTCACCGGGTACACATTTGCAGAAGGCATTTAGACAGCATAGGGAGGCCTGTAGATGGGAGGTAGACAACGTGAAGGCACAGCCAGAAAGCTGCCATATACAAGCGGGATAAAGATATCTTATCATTGTGAATATGTGTTGATCTTAGATCCTTAACCCCTGGTAGTGGGAGAAATTTAATTCCTAATTTTTAAGCCATTGGGGCTATGACTTTTTGTCACTGAAGCCCTAGTAAACTAATATAGTCTTCCCTTGGTATTCATGAAGGGTTGCTGGCAGGACCCAGTGATAACCAAATATCAATGCTTAAGTACCTAACATATGATATTCTAATATTTACCTATGACTTGTGTATATCTTCCTGTATGCTTTTGATCACCTAGATGACTTAAAATACCCAAGACAGACAAATGCTGTGTAAATGTATACTGCATTGTTCAGCAAGCAATGGCAAGAACAAAGTCTCTATATGTTCTGTAAAGATAAATACCTCTAAAGAACATCACAGTTGATAAATGGCTAAATCCACATGAGCAGGACCCTCAGAAGGTCTACTATGGAACACGTTTCAAAGGGTAATGAGAAGTATTCACACATGACTCAGAAGTATGAGCCTATTGAAATTAACTAAGTTTCATGGAAGAACCAAAAAGTTTTAGAAATTTAAAACATCCCACTAAGGGGTTAAAGAAATGGTTCCATGGGCAAAGAGCTTGTGATATATTCATGAGGTCCAGAGTTCAGATCTGCAGCACCTATGTAAGGCTGGGCTCATTATTGTGCATCTGTAACCCCAACACTAGAGTGAGGTGCACAGAGACAGGCAGACCTCAGAGGCTCACTGGGCTAGTCCAGTGGAATCAGTGAGCATCAGGTTTATTGAGAGACCCTGAGTTGAAAAGTAAGATGGAAAGCAATAGAAGAAGACATCTGACAATAATCTCTGACCTCTGTGTACACAACCATGGGTGAACATGCATACACATACACTTGCACACATGTGCAGGACATGATCACCTAGATGACACATGTGCAGTCATAACCAGAAGCAAAAGTGTATTATTCCCAGTCATATATTCATAGACATATCTAAAGACAACTAGAATACAGCAAAGAAACAAAATAGAAGAGAAGAAAACTACAGTGACATGGAGGGCAGAAAAAGGAAGTTCAGAGGGCAGAGTTAACATCATAACAGACAAGATAAGAAAAAGTTAGAGATAATTAAAATCCTGGTTGACAGAATAGCCCAGTTCTGAAGGTGGCTGCTGGGATGAGTGTGACACCGATGCTGGTACCAGATACAGATCTGCTTGGTGACAGAAAACAAGAAGGAACAGGAAATGAGCCAGAACATATGCAAAGACCCAGAGACTGAGGAAGCCCATGTCCTTTGGGTGTGGCAAGGATCAGTGTTAGCCACTTTCTAGCATGTGCAAGTGAAGTTCAGTATACTCCTTTGGGGCTAGCATTTAGAGGTGGGTAGAGGTAAGGCTTTTGGTCACTATACTGCCTTCCTCGGGTCATCTGGATTAGGTGTCCTGGGTAATAGACATCCTTAAGACAGGTCAATCTGGACTCAGGAAGACCATATGCCTAAGTGCTGTGTTTTTTTTTTTAAAACCAACAGAGATTGCCTGTGTGACTCATTTACTCTCGGAAGGCTGCGGTGTAGATGCACTATGGCTTTGGATGATTTTAGCTGGAAGGAGCTAAGTGATTCCTAAGACATCACTCAGTTCTCCCAGCTTCTTCTAAGAACAGAGCCAGATCTAGGGAAAGATGGCCTTTCTGCTGGATGCCAGATTCCACCCAGCGTGGCTCTATGGCTGTGTGGCATGAACCTAGGCAAGGCAGATATTTTTGGATTCCATCAGATGATGTCCTCCTCTCCCGGACAAATCTGGGCTCTGTGGCCAATTCTAGGTGAGGACTGTCAGGTAAGACTTCTACCAGTACTTCCTTGGCATATAGTTTATAGTTAGGTGGGAGAGCAGAATTAAAATTTTCAACCTATCTGTGGCATTTTGGAAATTGTCATGAGGTCCCTGTGTGAATTGGCCCATCTTTTGCCTAGCAATCACAGAAGGTCAGTACAATGATCCTCATTTTACTAAACTGAGGAAAATGTTTACCTGTATTCTCAGGTTGCAATAAAGGCCAGACTGGATGCAAACCCATGTAGGACAGACTAAAAGCCCCCAGAGCTTCAGCCTCCCTACTTTGGACAGTTTCTAGACTGCCCATAGGGGCCAGTTGCTGTAGACAGCATTTCATATCACAAACACACTGCATCATTCCAACATGGGTGACTTACTTTTTTGTTCCTGGCCAAGTATACCCATGCCACATTCTTTCCCACAGAGTCAAACTTAGGTAATATGCATCTTATTTTGAATATTATTAAATACAATAAGATATAGAACACTGCTCTAACCAATCTTCGTTGCTTATTAAATTCCACTAGATATGCTGAGGGGTCTAGTAGCTGATTGAAGCAACCCTGTGTGGAAGATCAGGGTGATGGCATGGTCTCCTTAACACATACATACATAGCCTCTGAAGACCCCAAATCCAGCCATGGATATTAGCTCCTGAGGGGGCTAATGCCATTTTCTGTAGCAACTCTTGCATCTAAGCTATGATTTTTATTGGACATTTCTTAAAACCTTTCGGTAGCACCAGGCTTTGAACTTAGGGCGTCATGGGTGTCCAGCAGAGGCTTTTACCACTCAGCTATTCAACTTAAGTTGAACTTTTTTTTCTAAAGGAATAATCATTGTACCATCTCAGTGTAAATAGTAGTTGAAATGGTTCTAAGATCTAAGACTCACAAATAGAGTCTTCATCTAAAAACAAACAAACCAGCAAGCAAGCAAAAAAGAACTGGTAACAGCTCCCATCTTTTGCTGAGCCTTACTGGGGACAGAGCTCTTGTAAAACATTCAGTCCTAGATTTGAATCTCTGAGAAAAAAACCCACAAAACCACCTCTTCTTTAGACTAGGGTTTGGGAAGCGTTTGGAAGAAGAAGGAGAGAGGAAGGAGGGGGAAGAGCAAAAAGGAAGTTGAGAACAATAAAGACAGAAGGGAATAAGGGCAAGAAAAAGATGAGTTTTCCCACAGAGCATCCCACACCTGGCTTAGGCAACCAGAATCTCGGCTCTTCTCCAGCTTCAGGGCAGGGCAGAGTAGAGTGTGATTCCAGAAATCTTTGTTGAGAGGGGCTGTAGAGATGCCTCCATAGTTAGGAGCATTGGCTGTTCTTCCAGAGGATGTGGGTTCAATTCCCAGCACCCACATGGCAGCTGACATTTGTCTATAACTCTAGTTCCAGGGTACCTGACACCTTCACGGAGTAAGAAATATCATCTCTGTCAAGACTAAGAGAAGGGTGCTGGCATTTACAAAGGAGGCAGGGGTGCTAGAATCCCTGTCCTATGTAGAGGAGTCTTCCTGAGGTCAGTGATGGACATACGACTTGAGCCATTAGTCAAAACATCCTGAAGTCTCCACTTTCTCTCCACCTTCTCCAGTAGGTGGGTTGTCAGTCCAGTATAAATATATGATCACTCATATATTAAAAACCTTCCTATAAAGCATGCTTGCCTCATTCTTCCTTTGTGTCAGTACTTTCAACTATTAGGGCAGATAGGTTCTGCTGTTTGGGTACTATTCGTTTTTAAAATCATTGTGAAGTATTTGGCTTGAATCCACTGGCTAAGAGGTAACATATCTCCACTTTATCTGTAGGAACTTGAAGTTTAGGAAAGTGAAGGGTTATATCCCAGGTCAAACTCAAAAGGGGGCTAAAACAGAGAGGGCTAGACTTACTGCTGGCTTTGTGTGTCCAAACTAAACATAAGTATAGAGGCATTTCTCTACGCCAAAAGTTTTACTTGGAAATAACAAAGAATAGAATTGTAAGACAGATATTTGTGCAGATAGGAGGAGCATCTTGGAAAGAGAAGTGCTATGAAAGAAAGCTTGTGGGCAAGTGTGGTGTAACACTAGTTGATGAACTCACACTGTAGTGGCTACCATTATTACCAATGCTAAACTAGTCTTTTGTTGTTGCTGTGCCTTATTTTTTGAGACAGGATCTTCCTTTCATACTGAGTCAAACACAGAGATTTATTATATTGTGCTTGAATGGCATTATGTCATTCAGGTGGCTGTAAAATATGCTGTGTTAGTTGCTTCTCTGTTACTGTGATAAAATACCACAACCAAGACAACTCATAGCATGGAGAGTTTATTTGGTTTACAATTTTGGAACAAGGCATGGCTGCAGATAAGTGTTGTGGCCAGCACAGGAACAGGAAGATGAGTGTTCATGTCCTCAATGATAGATAGGCATAAAGTAGAGGGAACACACTGGTAATGGTACAAAGCTTCAAATTGTCAAATCCCACCACCAGTAACATTCTTCTCCCAAGCAAGGCTTTACCTCCTAAACCTCCCCAGACAGTGCCACCAATTGAGAATCAAGTGTTCAAATTTGATAGCCAACTGGATACTTTCTTTGTAATACCAGTAACACAATAACATCTAGAAAGACTCTCTTCAAATAAATTTCCAGTCCCCCAAACATATCTTCTGTTAATGGATGAGGGTGTCACTGATGGTGTAACCTTATGAACACTGCCTAGCTGGGAAAAGATGGAAACTCATGAACAACTACCTCCTCCCCATGCTGGTGAATTGTACTATCTGTTCAGTAACGACTACTGGAGATCATGTACAGTTGAGGTGTGCAGTCCTTCCTCCCACTCTGCCCTACTACTGGAAATGAGTACTCGGAAATCCAAAGAGGAGAGGTAACTTCCTCAAGTTCACTTGGAGATTTGCGCCAGAGCTGGGGCACAGAATTGACTTCCAGGGTTCATCTACAATATTATGTTCTTTCTCTAGCAAGGACCTCAGTGTATGCAGTTGTGTACAGCGTGGACACCCCCAACTTCTGCCACTCATTCTTTTGATATATGCCAATGGTGCCCATTGCACTGCCATGTGACATCATCTCTTCCCCTAATGAACCACACACTCACGGGGAGGCACAGAGAGAAGCTTGAGTGGGTGCCCCCTGGGGGAGGAGGGAAGCGGTTGCTAGAAGTAGCAAGCCTATGCACCATCTTCCCACCCCTCTGTTGCCTTTCCCTTATAGACACTTGTTCCATATTTACATTCCGTTTATGCTGCCTCTTGTTTATCTTGTTACCTAAGTACTTGGCACAAAAGTAATTATTTCGTTGCAAGAGCCACAGCCGGCAAAGTTTAAAAAAAAAAAGAAAAAGACTTTGACTCCAATGTGGAATCGTATAAATAACTACCTCAATGGAGACAGGGGAAATTATGCTCACTCTGGCACCAATGCCACTGCCAGGAGAAGATTCGGAGGGCAACATCTTGTCATTGTGTGCAAGAAAAAGATCATTTCTTAGCAAAGTGGTTTTCACAGATGCTCACAATGCAGGCTCCTCTCTCCCCACACATGCCCCTCCCTCCCCCAAATTATCAGTACAATATCAATTCACATCTCGCAGCATGCAAAGCAGACAGAAGGCAGCTCCCCGCTGAGACTCCATCCAGATAATTCTCTCTCTTTCTCTCTAAAGCAAACAGTGGGAGGAAACAGGGACATTTTCCTCCAGGGGAAAAAATAGACCTCATCCTCAGGTCCCCTATGCTTCCCCTAAAACAAAACAAAGCATGGTGGACTTGGAAGCTGAACTCCAGCTCCTGTGTATGTGGGTGCACATGAGTTTCCCTTCTTGGTACTTACTTAGAAAGTCATTTTCAATTACATGGATTTCATTTGACTTGAGAGAAAAACAGCAATTGTGCTGGTTTTAGAGAATAGAAGCAAGGAAATGGAGTGTGATCAGCTGGGGCTTAAGGAGGAAGAAGGCATTTTTCTCCTGTCCCAAGAGCTACATTAGCAAGAAAACCATGCCCCTAGATTGTGTGTGTGTGTGTTCATGTGTGTGCATGATGCATGATACTGCAATAAATCCATGTTTCTGCAACTCCCATTCTTCATAATGTGCAGAACATAGAAATTTTTTTCTGAATTATTTCTTTTCCTTGCTTTTTGCTTACTCTACTCTGCTTTTTGCTTACTTTACTCTTCATGTCTCTCTGCCTCTGCTTCTCTCACTGTCTCTCTGTATCTTTCTCTTTGTGTCTCTCTGTCTCTCTGTCTCTCTGTCTCTCTCTGTCTCTCTCTCTCTCTCTCTCTCTCTCTCTCTCTCACACACACACACACACAAAGCATCTCAGCTTCCCTCTCTTTACTGCTGTATGGCCACAAGTAATTCAATTTTTTTCAGGCAGCTGGATTGGGTTCTTGGCTTCTAGAAAGAATAGGGTTAATGGGCTGTAGCAGGAAGGCTTGGTGGATTTGGGATGCTGTGACTGGCATAGACAGTTGGGAGATGGCCCTTAGTGACTTTAAATGTAGCCCACTGTGCCCTCCCTTTTCTCATTAGGAGCAGGAAGCCTTAAGCAGGGACTCCTTTGACCATTTGTCATTGTGATTGGGGCACTAGAACAGACGGCAATGGAGTATACACTGGATCAAAGGATTGCTGTGTCTACAAGAAAGTTGAAGTGAGCAGGACAAAGAAGAAACCCACCCTAAAATATGCATAGAAGAACCCCTAACTACCCTGCTTCAGTTTCCTTATCAAAGAGCTGGGAGTAGAAGGAGAGGGACAGCAAGGGCCACTTGGTTTCTTTTCCTCCTTAGTTCCTTCATATCCTTAGAGGTTCATGGAAACATGAACTGTCTGCCACAACTATCTCACCCTGAAAATATACTTCCCAGGATGCCTGTTATGCTACAGTGATGCAGCCTATGAAAGGGACACGCTGAGATGAGTAAGAGAAAGGAAAGAACACTGTAATACTTTAAACTTCATACCCACAGCTAACTTCCAGGAAGATAGGGATGAGTTGCCTCACTTGGCCATTGGCCAGGACTGGCTCTAATCGCTATAGAGCCCCGTCCCTGTCTCTGAATGCCCCCTGTGCTACCATCAAACCTCTCACATCTCATAATGTCCTTGGCAGCTCCACTTGGAGATCCTAGATCCAACTAGCCCTGCTGGCTTTCCAACAGGACAAAATGAACAAGAGGTCAAAGTGTGAAATCTCTGGTCCTCCATTTGGGGACCCAGGACTATGATATGACACCTTGAATAAGTTGCAGCCTTGCAGAGATATAATGTCCTCTTATCTGTGATGGGACAGTAAGCTGAAGGTTCCTCCTGAAGTGTACAGCAAAGCTCACATCCGCCCACCAAGTACTGCAGATGTCAGTCAGCACAGAATGTCATAGGATGTGATTTCATGGTAGAGACGCGCAGCATGGGTGTATGCAGAGGGCTACTCCTGGAGTCAAGGATGTCTGTTTTGGTTGAGTGGACAAGGGTGATGACAAGATCTTATGGAAAGGGGACAGGGACGTGAAAGGGAAGAACAACACAAGAAGAAAAAAACACAGGAAAAGGTAAGATGAAACAGATCGAGAGAGTGGGAGAACGTGAAGCGTGTGGCTTGATGTATAACTGGTGGAGAATCCATGAAAAGAAAATGAACCAAGCCCCAGGGGACCTGGTGAGATAATAGGGCTTGCAAGCCATCAAGTCTGTCTTTCTTCAGCCTGTTGCTGAGGGAAATGATTAAAGATATCTTGGGATAAGAAAGAAATCTACAACATCACTCACTCTTGTGCTCTTGTATCTCATAAGAAAGTCCCCTGTGGAGACTTCACTACCTGGCAGCCGTGACAGAAAGAGGGAGACCTTCCCAAGCTTTTATATGAGCTCTGCTGCACTCATGTGAAGGCTGGGTTGATTGGATGAATGGATATGGGTGGGAATGTTTTGGGTGCTATCATGTCATCTGGCTGTGTATGGAGGGGAGATCATTGCTATTCCATTGCTATTCTGCTTGTGGGATCTTTTGTGGGGAATTTTGAGATCTCAAAAAAGCATCTCCAACCTTCTTCCACCAGAATATACCAACCTGCCTGCTAGTTCTCTTTCCTGTAGACAAAGGCATGAGAAAAGCCTGTGGCCATTCTGGCCATTGTGCATGTTGTCTGAGACAGAAAAATGCTCCATAAAGGAGCATTGAAAGCAATAGAAAAAAAAAATTCCACTGTGAAAATTAATGCCCAGTGAGTATGGATGAGGGAAGAAAAGCTCCAGTTTCATGCGCTGGGATGTGTTTTCCAGACTGGCTAAATGAAGCTGGCGGTATTAAAGGCGTAAATCAGCCACGCAGATGTCTAGGTTCTACGTGGGCAGGTCTGCTTATGAGGCAGAAACTGACTGAGTTGGATTTCTAAAGCAGAGACAGAAATGTTCTACCCAGAGGATGGCTCCCCTCGAGGCCCCTCGAGGCCGTCTGATTTGTGATTTTGCTGGGTGGAGCTAAGAGAGGTCAGTGCAGTGTGATTGTTGCCCAACATCTGTTACAATGACACCAGTCCCCCATGGGAAACCAGGGATTGTTTGGAATGAGGAAGATATAGGACTGGTGTGGAATCCAGAATGACATTCAGGTCATCCCTCCTCTGTTTCTGTCATGTGTTACCCATCACCAACCTCCTGTCTTAGTATTCATCCTTGATGCCAGCAGATTCTGGGCATTCACTATCTTGGAGCTTTTGGGTCTATCTGTGAATCCCATATCTGGTGTATCGGTCAAGAACAACTAACTCATCCACCTCTGCTGTGTCAAGGCCTTCAAAGGCAGACATGTGGGCTTGGTGCCCTGCTACATTCTTCTCACCAATATTTATGAGATTCCTCCGAATGGGACTGTTTCCCTCTCCAGCCTTGGATGGTCCTGAAACCCCATCTTCATGTAGTCTAGGAACCAGGTCAGAGGCTCTAGATGAATGGCTGTGCTTCTTGTCTTCTCTTGGGTTTCTCCAGAGTCATATCCATACCACTTCAGCTAGATTGTCTTCAGCCTAATAGAATATCTAAATTTATTCACACTGTGTGTCATATGCAAATTATGCCTCAAGGTAAATTGCAATTTATATACAATAAATCATCTTCCTGTTGCTCTGGATTCCTCCTGCCAAGACAGCTCCTTTAGGAAGAGTTTGACCTGCACAGTCCAGGGAATCTAGATCTGAACTCTCTTTCTTTCTTTCTGTGTGATCTCAGCAAACTATCTGATAGGTCTTATCTGAGTTTTAGATGAAGAAGGTCAAGGAGTTAATGGGGGTGGGGGTGGGGCAATGCATAGCTCAGATGCATGTGAGTAGCTGTTCTGCTCAGAGTTCTCTCTAGTCACCATTTCCCAAGCAAGCTGTTGAAGGAAGTCATTCAGAGACATCCATGCATTTGGGTAGGAAGGATTTGGAGACAACCCATACTGACACCTTGCCTATCTTTAAACTGTCCCCTCTCAGGATTCGACATGATATAAGAATAGGAAGATCCCTATCCAGACCCAAAGTACTGAACAGTGGGAGCTAATGCCATCCTGGAACAGCCCAAAGAATGGGAAGCTAGTTGCCATGGACCAGTGGTGGTATCCTGCAAGTGGATTGACAGTCATCACTCGGAATCAGGAAAAGCGTCTGACCTGGCTCCTATACTGCATGAAGACAGGGTTTTAGGTCTAATCCAGAACAAAATAGTGACCTTCGGGTCTTAGAACCATTGGCATGCATTCATTCATACTCTCGTTTGCATAACACTCCTCCCATAGAACTGGGTAAAGCAGTAAACCAAAAAACAGTAGCAAAGCCTACCTTCTAGGAGGAGAACAAAGAGGAAAACAAAGTGAAATGCACACTGTATAGGAAGACTTGTGTAAGGCATATCAGCTGGCTAGGGAAAGGACTTGAACAATCTAGCCTTCTCCTAGGCAGAATTGGCAGAAGGAGCAAGGGATGGGACAAAAGGACTTGGCCTTTGCCCTGTCCCTGTTGGGCCTCAGGCAGAGTAGAGGTGGTACATTGCAGAGTAACTGCACAAACAGAGGAGATATCTGACCTTTTCCCGATGCTGAGGCTATATCTTTTCAGGGCATGCTATAGGAAGACTTGCCTGACCTAAAAGGCTCATGAGCTCTAGGTTTGTCTGGGTCCCGGTTCACTCATTTCATAGTAACCTACCTGTTACTTCTATAGGGCAGGGCCTGTGAAGGTGCCTCATGGAGGGCTACTGCTGAGAGGGTGGGGTCACTTCAGTTACTCTTGTTCCTTGCAGTTGAGTGGAAAGATGCTTAGCTAGCCCTTAAGTGCTAGGTTGACAAGTTGATAAAAATTAGGGTTGAACTCCCATAGAAGAAACTGGTTGGATCCAGAGGAGGAACTGAGTAAAGCTACTCAGAGGATGTGACCTCTGGAGAAAGCGACTTCGAGAACAAACAAATACACTAGCAGAGATGCAGATGGAATGCTGAGGGCTCAGAAGAAGCCATGATCAAGTTCTCCCTCTCTTGTTCTTTTCCCCCATGCACCCCCAACCCTCCCTGCCCACCATCCCCATATCCACACACCCATAAACGTTCTCATGTAGCCTGGCCTTAAGCTCACTGTGTATGTCACCATGGCTGTTCTGGAATGGCTGTACTCCCTGTCTCTGCTTCCAGGGTGTCAGGATTACAGGTGCTTGATACTACATGGAGTCCCATGTTCTGTTTAATCAAGACTAAGGTTGATCTAAGCATAGACTTGTGTGTTGGGCAGGTGAATTTGATTTTCAAAACATCAAAGAAAGCAGAGTGGAAGCTGAACAGTTTCTTTCTACCCCAAATTCCAGCTTCTAGAAGCTGGACTGTGGTCTCTTCCAGTTGCCTAGGTGGATGCCATAGAGTGGCTTTTGTTTAAGTTATACCTGGCACTGGATGTGACTGGAGGAGCCATTCAGTAGGCTCAGGATGGTCATGGTTCCCTCAGCCCTGCCATAGGCTTCTGCCCTCAATCTAGTGGCCTGAAGACTTTATGGGGAAGCCTCTATAGTTTATGAGACATGCCCCCACAATTTAATTACCTGCAGCAGGAATGAATACTCTATAAAGACTGGAATTTATATGCCTTCTGCGGCTATAGGTCACCTTTGATGCAATAACTGGTCCCATTCCTGCAGGAGAGTGGCTTCATTTTATTGGTTCCTCAAAAATGTATTCTCCTCCCTATCTATAGCAAGACAGGTTTACTTCTGAGTACCTCTTGCTATTGTAGCTTATTGCTTACCTTTTGAATGTATGTTTGCACATGTGTGGCCATGAGTGCCTTTAGGTAACTAGGTTGAAGATAGAAAGTTAACTCCTGGATTTATTTACTAAAATGTTCTCTGATTTCCCATCCAATGCTTTGAGATGGTCCTGTCTTTCTATGGATCTTCTTTGCTATCTTGTAGTTGTTATAGCTGACCCCAGGGGACATCCCATTAAATGGATGAGCTGAAAGTCCTTTCCAATTTTGCTTTATTTTTGGTGTCCCTTTTCTTAGCACTTCGCCTGTAGGTGACACCTGGCCTGGCTATTTTATTTTGAGCTGTTTGCTTTGACTCCCAGCGGAAGTTCTGGAGATGGGCACCTCTCTTTTGGCTGTCTCCTTTAGCCTGTGTTCAGCCTCTGAGCTATAAGTACTGTCTCCATCCATCCATCAGCCCTGCTATCTGTCTCCCTATATCTATAGCAACAAACCCATTTCAGACGCCTCCTGCTTTTGTTCTCTTTGTTTTACAGCTCTACTTGTCGTAGAATTCTCTTTCCCCTCCATTTAACAGAAAGGCTTTCACATTAAAGGAACGTTTTAACAGTGCAAACAAGAAATAGAAATCCAGTTCACTTCCCTCCAAGTGGCTCAGTGACTCCCACAGCTGTTCCTCAGCTCTCCTCAACATGGAGGACCAGGCTGGTGATACCTCCCCCCTCAACTCTTGCAAGCCTCAATCACCTGTCCCCTCAGTAGCCTGAGTGTCTGGCACCAATATACTGCTCCCTGGTTTTCTTCCCTAATTCTGTGACCCACCTTCTCAATGACAGACACTGTCCACCAAGCCTCCTCTTCTTCCTATAATGCTGCTGAAGATACATTCTAGTCAATCCCTGGTGGACTGTGGAGAAAGGTGACCTTTCCTTCTCTAGAGTAGACCATGTGTGACAGTTGGTGTAAATGGTTGAACTTGCTGAATTATTAGCCTAGGACTGACCAAAGGCACCCATGTTGGTGTGGATTTTAATGTTTTCCAGAGAAGCCTAGCATGTGAGAGAGTGCTAGTGAAGAGAGATATTTTGTTCTGAATAGGGGCAGAGAGCTCTTACCTAAGAAAACTGCCCAGGAGAAAAGAGATGAGGAAGGAAGGCAGTCCATAGTTGTCCTTTTTTCTAGATAGAAAAAGACATGCAGGTAGCCATTTTGGAAATCCCATAAATCCCCCTTAGAAATAATATACACACATACACTCTCCTCTTGGTTCTGTTCTGAACCTTGCCTAATCACCAATTTTTTCTTTTATACAGTTAAAAATTATCAAAATCCACCTTATTTTCTCCTTTTATCTGGTTTAAAGGAAGCTTCTAGACATATATAATTCCTTATATCCTTTTTAGCCAGTGGATTTAGGGTATCTTTCCAACTTTCCACAAACAGCTTTGTCTACACTCCTGGTATTTTATAGATAAAGGTATACACACATGGCCAATTCTCCTGGGAGTCTTGTAGGCACAGGAGAATTTCTAAGGTGAATTTCATCACATAGTGTGACAGAGTAACAAGGTTTTCTGTAGATAAAAAGTGCATTGGTGGGACGTGGAGTGTAAGAGTGGGAAAGCCAGAGGTATAGATTCACATGTTCACATGAAAGAGACAAGAGCAAAGAGAGGGAGGAGGGAGATGGGGGGAGGGGGAGGATGGAAAAGTAGACACTGGCCTCAAGGCTTTACAAAACCTGTTACCATCCTGGTGGGCACTGCCTTGATCTCTAAGCATGCTGTGTTCTTGCAGCACTCCACTGCCTGGGAGTGGTGACCACCAGCCTGCATAGTGGGTTCACCATCATTTATCTTTTATGATGTGAAATGTTCACTGCTAATCAAGAGGTGATCATGAACACTGAGTCTAAAATGAACTCACAAATAGAAACCAGCAGGCTAGCTGACACCAGCAAGAATAAAACAGTCTACCAGATCCTCCCAGCCAGGGTAGTCGTCCTTTGTGTCATTTCCCAGAGCTACCAGCATCACTTACATGTAGGCTCATTCTAGACTGACTAGTTCAGCTAACTTCAGTGTGGGCCACTAAGCTACAGTTCAAAATGGCGGCCTGGATGGCTAGTGTTTGAGCATTTTCAGAGCATCCCCACCTGTGCTGATTTGCATGAGCCCCAGGGTAAACGTGTATTTTTTTTTTGCATCAGATAGAAGGCATGAACTTGGGAAAGTGAAAGCATCCCTGGTTTTAATGGAGTTTCATGCCTGGGGAGACAGGTCAATAATGCCCAAATAAGAGTGGCGTGCCTCTTTGGATGAACTGAGGTTCTTATGGTGCTACCTGCAGTATAAGGGGAGGCAAAGAGAGCTTCAGTACAAATCTTGTCTACTTTCTGTTTTGTCCCAATATACTGACCTGACCTGCCTTGACTGTTTCCCCTCACTGAGCTACAAAGGAGAGAAAATCCACATGCCAAGTTCAGCCACCCTAGCAACTGCATACTATTGTTAGATGGATATTGTCTAGTGATATTGTCTGTGATGGATATTGTCAGAGTGATATTGTCTAGTAAGCCTTACCTCTAGGAGTTCTGAGCTCAGCCTCTGCCCCAAAGGCAGCCTGGTGGTCAAGCATTCTTGTCTTCCCTTCAGGCAGTGCCAGGTGCAGGGTATTCCAACAATGTGGAATCTGTGCCACCCTGGAGGTACCAACATGAGTGCAGGTTGGTCAAAGCCTCAGATATATTTGTGTTATCAGTGGTGGCAAGACCTGATGTTAACATGATGGTTTAGCCACCAAGGAGTTTAAAGAATACAAATTAATGCTATTGAAGAAGGCAGAGATTCCAGACCCATGTTTATACAGTGGAAATAGAAATGAAGGGTCTGTAAGGGAAGATGTGATGTGTTCAAGGCCTTTTAGTCAAAGAAGACAAAGGAGACGAGATGGCTCTGTGCATAGCAGAGCCCCTTTCTTTCATTCTCTGCATCTCAGAGGTGCATGTGGTCTAGCCCACCATTCAGGAGTCAGTAAGGAAGGATTGCTCCAATGTCCTATAATTTCTTGTAGATTCTAGGAAGAATGAGGCTAGGCCACTCAGCTGTCCAGCAAACAAGTGTCCTAGTGCTTTGGTTCCCTTGTTTTCTTTTCTATTTTTTTTTTTTATTTTTTTTATTGGGTATTATACTTACATTTCAGATTTTATCCCCTTAACCCATTTCCCCCCACCACCCAGAAACCTCCTATCCCACCCCCTTCTCATGCTTCTATTAGGCTGTGCTGCCATCTACCCCCTGCCCCACCTATCCCCCTCACATTCCCCCCAACTCTGTGTTCGTCCTTCATGGGACCAAGAATCTCCTCTGCCACCTATGCCCGAAAAGGCCACCCTCCCCTACATACACAGCTGGAGTCATGGGTCCCTCCCTATGTGTTCGAAGGCTGGTGGTTTAGACCCTGGGGAGCTCTGGTTGGTTGGTATTGTAGCTCTCCTCATGGGGTCACAAACCCTTTCTGTTCCTTCAGTCTTCTCTCTAACTTCTCCATTAGGAAACCCTTGATCATATCAGTGGTTAGCTGTGAGCATTGTCCTCTGAATGTGTCAGTTTCTGGCAGACCTCTAAGGAGACAGCTATATCATGTTCTTGTCAGCATGTACTTCCAGCCATCCACATCAGTGTCTAGCTTAGGTGACTGTACATGGGATGGATACCCAGGTGGAATGGTCTCCAGATGGCTCCTCCTTCAGTTTCTGTCTCACATTTTGTTTCCATATTTGCTCCCTTGAGTATTTTTGTTACTCCTTCTAAGTAGGACTGAAGCATCCCCACTTGGTCTTCCTTCTTCATGAGCTTCATGTGGTTTGTGAGTTGAGTCTTCGCTATTCCAAGCTTTTGGGCTAACATCTGCTTATCAGTGAGTAAATACCATGTGTGTTCTTTTGTGATTGGGTTAACTCACTCAGGATAATAATTTCTAGTTCCATCCATTTACCTAAGAATTTCTCGAATTCATTATTTTTAATAGCTGAGTAATACTCCATTGTGTAAATGTACCACAATTTTTTGTATCCATTCCTCTGTTGAGAGACATCTGGGTTCTTTCCAGCTTCTGGCTATTATAAATAAGGCTGTGATGAACATAGTGGAGCATATGTCCTTGTTATATGTTGGAGCATCTTCTGGGTATATGCCCAGGAGTGGTATAGCTGGATCCTCAGGTAATGCTATGTCCAGTTTTCTGAGGAACCGCCCGACTGATTTCCAGAGTGGTTGTACCAGCTTGCAATCCCACCAACAATGGAGTGGTGTTCTTCTTTCTTCGAATCCTCGCCAGCATCTACTATCACCTGAGTTTTTGATCTTAGCCATTCTGACTAGTGTGAGGTGGTATCTCAGGGTTGTTTTGATTTGCATTTCCCTGATGACTAAGGATGTTGAACATTTCTTAAGGTGCTTCTCGGCCATTCAAGTTTCCTCTGTTGAGAATTCTTTGTTTAGCTCTGTACCCCATTTTTAATAGGGTTATTTGGTTGTCTGGAGTATAATTTCTTGAGTTCTTTGTATATCTTGGATATTAGCCCTCTATCGGATGTAGGATTGGCTAATCCTACATCTGGTTCCCTTGTTTTCTAATCCCTATATAGCAGGTCAGTTGTCTCCTCCAGAGCTAGGAAGTTAACAAGGGCACTACCGCCAGAGCAACAAATGGAAAGTAAATAGAAAGATTGACTCTACAAGCAAGGGTTGTATCAGAATTCGGCTGGCTCCCCTCCAACACAACTGAGTCTGATAAATTTATCAAATGCTGGCATTTCATTTGGTGTTTTAAAAATCACACAATTTTAATGAAAGAAGGGCCCTTAAAGATCATTGTACCAACCTCCCTCATTTGACAAGTTGAGAAACTGAGACTCCAAGTAGTCCAGGGGTAGGGTGATGTAGGAGTTTTGTGCTGGTACTCCTGCAAGGCAGGACCAAAACTGAGAGGCAGGCTTTTTCCAAGACTGACCATTGCTTCCCTCAACATGGTTGACTCACATTACGTAGAAGGGGACTGTTTTCTGCACAGGCACACCTGACCATGCATACAGAAGTCTTAAAGGCTAGAGAAAGATAAAGAGTAGAGCCAAGTGTCTGTTTACAGAAGAAGGAACTCCCAGTAATTCTTTCACTGGAGACAAATGTAAATTTCCTCATAGCAGGACTTGGTGGCCTAGAAGCAAGGCACTGGGGCCCTAAAGTAGGAATTTTGCTTCCTGCTTTCTTGGTTTTCCTCCTCTTTCTGGCTAAAATAAGAGTGGTAGACCTTTGTAAGAGAACTATTCATACATGTATACACACACACACACACACAAACACACACACATATATATATGAGGTTAATTTGATAGCCTATTATACACATGGAGAACAAAGCTTATATACTCAGTATCAAGTGCCTGCAAAGATACCATAACATGTTTTATGTGACAGAGATAAACTGTGATCTCTGGCCAGCATCCTTCAGTGAGGCAGAAGGTTGAATGGAGTCCTTCAGCTTTCATTCTCCCTTCTTGTAATCACTGGATGGTTCTGCTTTCGTTTCTTTCTGCAAACATCTAGAAGATAAGCCATCAGTTAGTTTCACTTCTGTGGTGGAGGGAGTTTGCTTTTCAGCCATGAGCAGTCTTCCTGAACAGGGAGCTGAAGTTCTTAGTGGACCACCAGGTACTATCATTATGAATGCAGGTTGCTACTGGGCATACTGCTTTGTCAAGAGGCTGCTCCACAGCCGCTCATTTTCTTCAATGTGTCTCTGGTCCCAGGTGCCCTTGACATGCAGTATGCTGAGTCATCTACTTAAGATTATCTCTGCAAATGCGATCTTGTGCAATGCCTGTCATTATCCTTTCGTTGCCCAAGAGCCTTAGCATTTATAAATGCTTGAATACTCTAACACTTAGAAACTGTTGGCCTCATATTAGTGGAGATGGAACAGGAAAGTTTTGCCAAAGTCACAGAATGTAATGAGGTTGAGATGCTAACTCTACTGCTGGGCTCTTCAATGCCATGCAGGCTCTCCTGCACCATGGTAGGCCCTGCTCAGCAATGTCTTGGTGCTAGCTACCTGATTGGCTTGGCTTGTATTAGTTTTATATCACTAGAGAAAAATACCATAAGGAAAAACTTAAGGGAAAAAACAAAAACAAAAACAAAAACAGTAGCTGATGGTGGCTCGCATCTGTAATCTCAGGACTGGGAAGTTGAGGCAGCAGTATTAGTGTGAGTTAAAGGCCAGTTTGGACTAAATAGTGATGTGCAGGGCAGTCTGGGTTACAGAGTGAACACTGTCTCAGAAAATCAAAAGCAGAGAAATTTTAAATTTAAAAAATTTTAAAGGAAAATAGAGTAGAGCACAAAAGGCTGGCATTGGCTCACAGTTTGAAGGTTTCACTTGAAGCCTGAGTGGACCTATTGCTTTGGGCCTCGATTGGGAGTGTTGGCCAACAACTATTGCTCAATTTATAGCAGTGGAACGAAAGACGAAGCATAGAGGACTGAGGTCTAAAAACTTCTTGGAGGTCATGCTCTTAAGGACCTTATTATAACCCATCTC